>NW_016829699.1:0-20228 GCF_001698545.2 Rhinopithecus bieti | reverse complement strand
GGCTCACTGCAACCTCCGCCTCCCAGGTTCAAGCGATTCTCCTGCCTCAGCCTCCCTAGTAGCTGGGATTATAGGCATGTGCCACCATGCCCGGCCAATTTTGTATTTTTAGTAAAGACAGGGTTTCTCCATATTGGTCAGGCTGGTCTTGAACTACCGACCTCAGGTGATCTGATCCGCCCGCCTCAATCTCCCAAAATGCTGGGATTACAGGCGTGAGCCACTGTGCCTGGCCTCAAATGGTATTTTCTAAAACTTCAAAAAGAAGTTAACTTAGCTTTGTCTACTAGTCTATACCTTTACTTATCTAAAACATAAGTCAGCACTGAATAATATTAGTGGAAGCTGTTATTCTGGACCTTGTTGCCAGATGTTGAATATATTTTCCAAATTTACAATTTAATAAGATACATTAATGGTGGCTTTTAATTTTCTTTATTATAATGAATAATTCAGGTTATTATTTGCATAGCATTGGATGACAGCAAAATATAGACATCTTGGCTACATGAAATATAAAAAAACTCAATCACATTGGACACCTCAATTGGAAGACTTAAATACAAAATTAAAATATTCCTATGGGCTAGGCAGAGTGGCTCATGTCTGTAATCCCAGTACTTTGGGAGCCCAAGGCAGGAGGATTGCTTGAGTCCAGGAGTCCAAGACCAGCCACAAAACTCAAGACTCTGTCAAAAAAAAAAAGAAAAATTATTTGGGCGTGGTGGCATATACTTGTAGTCTCAGCTACCTGGGAGGATTGCTTGAGCCAAGGAGGTGGAGGCTGCAGTGAGCAGTGTTCACACCATTGCACTCCAGTCTGGTCAACAGAGGAGAAGTTCACTCAGAAAGTGAAAAAAAGGTCAGGCACAGTGGTTCACAAAGTACTATAATCTCAGCACTTTGGAAGGCTGAGGCAGGTGGATCACTTGAGGCCAGGAATTCGAGACCAGCCTGGCCAACGTGATAAAATCCTATCTCTACTAAAAGTACAAAAATTAGCCGGGCATGGTGGTGCACGCCTGTAATCCCAGCTATTCGGGAGGTGGAGACATGAGAATTGCTTGAGCCTGGGTTGCAGAGGTTGCAGTGAACAGAGATTAGCCACTGCACTCCAGCCTGGGCGACAGAGCAAGATGCTGTCTCAACAAAATAAATAAATAAAAAATAAAATAAAATATTTATATGGAATAAGATACAATACAAAGAATGAGACAAATAATACAATGTAAAATATGTATAACACATACAGCAGGAAAAACACAGCATAACTAATATATAGTTTCTGCAAATTGATAAGATAGATGCATACCATATTACAAAATGAGCATGTTGATGATTGTAGAAGTTGTGTATGTATGTTACTTTGTTATTTTGATTCAATTTTCATGAGTCACGTGATGCTTAGCATTGCTTCATATGTTTTTCCCTTTTGGAAAAATGCAAAATCATGTCCCTTGCCCAGGAACTTTTGAGTTTTTTGTGCTCTGCTTTCTAACTTTGAGGAATGTATTTTTGTATACGTTGATAATAATACGTTTTCAATTGTGTATCATGGGAATCTACTTCCAGTTATAACTCGACTTTCATTTTCATTAATACATTTTCCTTAAAGTGAAAAGTAGAAATTAACATCATTTTTCTTCATATAAATATAATATCTTCCACTTCCAATTATTGAAAAGTTCTTATATTTCCAATTGACCCAGCATTTCATTAAGGTACCACACATGCATGGTCTTTATATTTTATTCTGTGGATCAGTTGATCTATCTCTGTGCTTACCATACTGTCTTAATTAGATTAGCTTCATAACAGGTCTTGACATGTTGTAGGACAAGCCCTAACTTCCTAGTCTTCATTTATCCTTTTGTTTATTATCGTTTTTTATTTTGTTTTTAATTTTTATGAGTACACAAGTATATATACTTATGGGGTATATGTGATGTTTTGATACAGATGTACAATGTGTAATTATCACATCCAACCCTGTCTTTATTTTTAGAAGTGTGCTAGTTAGCCAAGCAAACTTAACACTTATTGTCAACTAAGTTATCTATAATTCAAGAGTTCACTGCCTAACTTGCAACACACACACACACACACACACACACACACACACACACACATTTATGTATAAATATATGGTGATGGTTAATGGTTCAACTCCGTTAGGCTATGATGCTTTGATCAAATACTATTCTAGATGTTAGTATGATGGTGTCTTGTAGATATGATTAACATTTATAACCAGTTTACGATAATTAAAGCACATGACCATCCACAATGTTGGTGGGCCTAACTTAATCAGATAAAGTCCTTAAGAGCAAAAACTGGCCTGGTGCGGTGGCTCATGCCTGTAATCCCAGCACTTTGGGAGGCCGAGGCGGGCGGATCACGAGCTCAGGAGATGGAGACCATCTTGGCTAACGTGGTGAAACCCCGTCTCTACTAAAAACACAAAAAATTAGCCAGGTGCGGTGGAGGGCTCCTGTAGTCCCAGCTAGTCGGGAGGCTGAAGCAGGAGAATGACCAGAACCCGGGAGGCAGAGCTTGCAGTGAGCCAAGGTCGTTCCACTACACTCCAGCCTGGGCTGTCAACAGAGCAAGACTCCGTCTCAACAGAAAAAAAAAAAAAAAAAAAAAAAAAAAAAAAAAAAAAAAAAAGAAAGAAAGAAAGAAAAAACTAAGGTTTCACTGGGAAGAAGGAATTCTGCCCTAAGACTGTAATATCTAAATCCTGCCTGAGTGTACAGCCAGCTGGCCTGCCCTCCAGATTTTAGACTAAAGGCAGCAACATGAACTCTTGTTTCAATTTTCATTCTTCTGGCCTCCCTAACCTTACAGATTCAGATTTGCCTGTCCCCACCAATCAAATGAACAAATCCATTAAAATAAATTTCTCTTTCCCCTCATATCTCCTATGGTTCTTTCTCTGGAGAACCCTGAATATAATGAATGTTAGAAATATAGATAAGAGGAAAAGGAAAGAAAATGAGGATTCACAAAGGAAGAAATGCAAATTACCAGTAAATTTGCTAATAGATATCTAGTGAATGAAAAAGGGAAAATAAATCCAACAACAAAAGAACGTTGTTTTTATATGTTCAATAGACAAAACCAAACCAAACTCAAACATGATGATCAATCCTAGCTAATACTGTTAGGAAATGAGAAAATTGGAAAATAAACATTTTCCAAATTACTAGGAAGAGTGTAAATTCTTATAATTTTATTATGCAGGAGCTATTGTGTCTATTTATATTTTACTTTGGCAGGATCTATCATATCAAAAGATAAGTTGGATAGTTGGCTACCCAACTCCTGAAAAATATCTGAAGTTACAAAGTCAATAATAGTTGAATAAAATACATCTATATATGTTATATTATGCAGCTAGTAAAGCCATTTAAAAAGTGTTGGTTAGGGTTTTAAGGAACATGATAGTGAGAGTATTTATGCTTGCAGTAATACATTTGTGTATTTTGGACAAGTAACATTAATAATTAATTTGAAATTTAAAGGTAATAAGAATTACATACAGAATTATAAACATATATAAATTCAATATTTAAAGAGAATTTAGTTTAATTATTAATATATTATTTTAAAAGTTGTTAAAAAACATTCTGATTACATTTTCTGTCAATAAAAGCACTAAAAATTATTGTCATCTTGTGTCTGTGTTTATCTTTCCTATTTCTTTCTTCCAACACAATTTAAAAGTTAGTCTTTTTGAAAATTCCATTTTTTGGCAGGGAGCAGTGGCTCACGCCTCTAATCCTAGCACTTTGGGAGGCCAATGTGGGAGGATAACCCTGGAGTTTGAGACCAGCTTGGCCAACATGGTAAAACACTGTCTCTACTAAAAATACAGAAAACAGTCAGGCGTGGTAGTGAGTTCCGGTATTCCCATCTACTTGGGAGGCTGAGGGGAAGGAGAATCACTTGATCCCACGAGCTGGAGACTGCAGTGAGCTGACATTGGGACACAGCACCCCAGCCTGGGCAACAGAGCAAGACTTCGTATCAAGAGAGAGAAAGAAAAAAAAAAGACAAGAAAATTTCATTTTTATTGCCATTTTTAGAATATGAAAATCTGTGAACTAAGGAAGAAGATGCAGAAATAAGATTTAAAAAATATGGGTTTCTCAGACTGGGTAACATAGCTACAAATAGGCACCTTATGATTAACATGTGTTTTATCTTCTCTAAGTCAACATGGAGTATTTTAAGCTTTACTGACATGGCGATTCCAGTGTTCATCCATCTAAAAATGTAGAGTCCTTTGGCTATAGCTATGTAAATAAGATTTCGAGAAATATTTGTCTATGAATATTTAGGCACAATCTTGACCAGAAAATACATACTTTATTTTTTTAAAGTTATTCTAATTTTCCTTTACAAACCTCCCTTGTTGGATTTCTTACGTTTCAATTTATAAATCCAGTCATGTGCTACATATTCTTTAGACCACATATATAACAGTGATCCCATAAGATTATAATGAAGCTGCACTATACAATATACCTTTTATCTTTTATGCTATGTTTTTAGTATACCTTTCCTGTTTAGATTTGTTTAGATGCACAAATGCTGTGTTACAATTTCCTACAGCCTACAGTATTCAGTATTGTAACATGCTGTATAGGTTTCTAGTCTAGGAGCAATAGGCTACACCAGGTAGCCTAGGTGTGCAAGAGTCTGAACAATCTAGGTTTGTGTAAGAACTCTCTATGATGCTTGCACAATGGTGAAATCACCTAACAAGTTTCTTTCATCATTAAGAGACACATAATTGTATTTAATTTCAGTTATTGATAAAATAATCTTCTTGTTTATGTTGAAACCAGGTTAGCATTTGCCTTCATTTCTAATGACTAAAAGAATGTCAAAAAATATATAATTTTTTAAATAAAAAAGTCTGTTTGAAAATGGAAAACATGGCCGGGCCTGGTGGCTCATGCCTGAAACCCCAGCACTTTGGGAGGCTGAGGCAAGCAGATCACTTGAGGTCATGAGATCGAGACCAGCCTGGCAAACATGGTGAAACCCCTTCTCTACTAAAAATACAAAAATTAGCCAAGTGTGGTGGTGAGTGCCTGTAATCCCAGCTACTTGGGAGGCCAAGGCAGGAGAATCCCTTGAACCTGGGAGACAGAGGTTTCGGAGAGCTGAGATATTGCCACTACACTTCAGCCTGGGCAACAGAGTGAGACTCTTTCTCAAAACAGAAAAAAAAAAAAAAAAGGAAAATATGAACAAGATTACTATAGTTGTGTAAGCCCTGGAAGTCACAAAAACATATTGTCTATGGCAAGGATAAGCAAGGTTATACATACATACTACACTCTTAAACAGCTTTAAGAAAACTGTGACATAATATTGTAAAAGACAACTCCCCAATAACTAACTGCAACACGTTAAATATTTTTAATATCTACCTATACTACTGTTTTGTATAAACATGTTCTTCAGTATAAAAAGTTTTGATTATCACTCACAGTAATATTGGTAAGTAAATGTTTCAAAGAAAGTTATACAAATTTTAATATTTTGATGAGAAAACCTTTGAGCTTTCAACAATATAAATGACCAAACTTCTAAAAGTTTCCAAATGAGAAACACATAATAGGAACCTTTTGTATGAAGCTGAAACATTGCTGCTTCTGATTGACAGATGGATACAAAATTGATCTAGTAATAGGTATGTCCCTACACTAGAATTTGTGGGAATTGTCTCTTTTTTCTTTTTCTTTCCTCAATTTATCTTTTTTTTTTTTTTTTTGAGACGGAGTCTCGCTCTGCCGCCCAGGCTGGAGTGCAGTGGCCGGATCTCAGCTCACTGCAAGCTCCGCCTCCCGGGTTCACGCCATTCTCCTGTCTCAGCCTCCCCAGTAGCTGGGACTACAGGCGCCCGCCTCGTCGCCCGGCTAGTTTTTTTTTTTTGTATTTTTTAGTAGAGACGGGGTTTCACCGTATTAGCCAGGATGGTCTCGATCTCCTGACCTCGTGATCCGCCCGTCTCGGCCTCCCAAAGTGCTGGGATTACAGGCTTGAGCCACCGCGCCCGGCCCTCTTTCCTCAATTATCTTATGGACATTGTGCTATGGATAATTCTGTTACACTACCCCCAAATCTTTAGATTGTTCTTTAACACTGCAGAATCACACTTACATGCATCGGTGTGTGAACATGCACAAAATGAGAAAACTTTTGAGGTAAGGGTTATAAAAATGCAAAGCAATATGAACAGTTGCAAACCTGATTTTCTTTTCATCTCACATTTTTTTTTCCTCTGGAGATAGTTAATGTCAGAAGATTGAACAATTATTTTTATATTGACAAATAAATGGCCAATTTTGCTTTACAGAATAAACAAATAGCTGATGTCTGCTGTGGGTTTAAGAACCTGTGCTTTGTTTCAATTTGATAATCCACAGTCAGACATGAAATACTATGAAATTTTATCCTGAAGGTCACAGACCACCCTTTTATGAAATTAAACCAACCTTTTAAATGGTGAAAAGCAGGTTTGCTAACAAATAGCTTTGTCTTCCTGCAAACCTCATGAGAATTTATTCATGCTGACTCCTTATCTTAACTTGTAACACAATCGCCAATTAGTGTCAAAGTTACTGGAGCCATCACACTCCTAACTGCATTAACCTTATATACTGGTTCAAGGAAAATGCAATTATTCTTCTTCTAAACTAATCACTAATTTCAAAGTTATTATTAACTAATTTAATCTTTAAATTGGCATAACCTATCACACTACATATCAAATTTATTGCTCAAAGGAAAGGAAGAGTATTCGAATATGTGTTAAAACCAAAGCAAGTGGAAAATAGGATTTTCTTAAATTCAGTTGCAGAGAAACCATGCTTTTAACCTTGTCCAGGTCAGAACCATTGGAAGGAAAAAAAAAAAAAGACATTATTCATGTCACTGAAGACTAAGAGTGATTTCTCTAATTCCCTGGCATATTAATGACCAACAATGAGTGAACCCCTTAAGTACCTCATTTATTGTCTTAAATATGAAAATGTTTTAGAGATTAGAGAGGAAATTGTTTGAATTAATTAACTGAGCTGGCGCTCAAGGGATCTAGTACAAGATTTTTAGACAAAAGCTGGGAATTTACAATAATGACATTTCTTTCATGGTTAGAAAATATAGCACCAGTGGGATTTGGAGGCACTCTTAACATTTTAGCTGATGTCTGTTGAGGGCTTAAGAACCCTCTGAAACCATTTATTTTATTCATTGGAGACTTCTCTCAATTACAGTATAAAAGGCATCACATTAAAATAGCCATGAGGCCCACAAATTTCATCATATAAGTGGAATCGGATAACTGGTACAATGAAAATTTAGAATGCAAATGGAAGCTATTAAAGTAATAGCATCATTTTAAAATATTCTTTTTTCAGGAAAGGTAATGTGGAGAAAGATAAAAACAGAAGTGTTGTACATGCTTAGCTTAATCACATTTTCATTTCTCTTGTGGGTTATCAGTTGCAAATGAGACACCTCTATGCTTAAGAATCCATTCATATGGTGTTTTTTTCCTATTAGTATGGCAGAAGAATTTGAAAAACATTTTGGTTTAAGCTGGATTATGTAAATACTCAAAAATATAAACTTCAAGGTTGACCTAACACATTTGTTTACCAATTTATTTATCTAGGTATTTATAATTTATTTCCCCATTTCTACATCATCAATAATCAGTCAATGAATTATCTATCTACCTACTATAATTTCTATGTGCATTGTCCTTTGGTTTGTGGAGGTGGATTCTTCAAGAACAGATTAATGCCCTCCCACCATGGGTAAGTGAGTTCTCTTAAGATACTGGATTAGTTCAACGGAGAACTGCCTATGAAAAAGAGCCTCAGTTTCTCTCTTTTGTTTCCTTGCTTGCCATGTCATCTCTGCAAATGCCTGTTCTCCTTCTGCCTTCCACCATTAGTTGAAGCAGCATGAGGCTCTCACCAGATGCAGACACTCAATCTTGAATTTTCTAGTCAACAGAATTATGAACCAATTAAATCTCTTTTCTTTATAATTTCCCAACCTGAGGTATTCTGTTATAGCAACATTAAATTGACTAATATACTCTCCATCTATCATCCGTCCATTCATCTGTCCATTCATTAAAATCTATTCCTATCTAGATTGATCAATCTATGTTATACAAATCTAGGTCTGATTTACTACAAGTAGACTATTTGGAAGTGTTAACACAGAATTTGCCTCATTGGACCAACTTTGATAGCAACACTCAAGTATGTTACAAGTGTCCTTATCCTTCCTGTAAAATAACTGTATTATATTTCTTTACATATGAAAATGTAAAGTTCAAAGCCTTTTAGGCCCCAAACATCAATTTTATTTCAGTTGTAACAGCTTTACTGAGGTATAATCAACGTAAATTACATATATTAAAAATATACAATTTGGTAAGTATTGACCTATTTACATACCCATGAAAATATCACCACAAGATAATGAAGATGTATCATCCAAAAGATATCTCATAAACCTTTGTGACCTCTCTATGTGTCCTTCCGCATAATCTTATGCCATAGTCAACTTCTGATTTGCATTCTGTCAATCTGAATTATTTTACATTTCCTAGAAATCTATTTTATTCAAATAGGATCATACAGTATGCACTCTCTTGCCTAATTTCTTTCACTCAGCATAATCACCCTGTGATTGATCAATTTTGTAGTTTGTATCAATAGTTTATTATTTTTATTACTAACTACCGTTATGTTGTGTGCATATACAAAAGTCTATCCATTCATCTGTTGATTGATAGATGGGTATCAGGTTATGAGTTCTGGGCTATGAAGATGCATATAAAACCTTTATATAGATAAATGTTTATACTTTTTCTTATAAACTGAGGTTTCTATTTAGGTTCAAAATTGAATTTGAGTTATATTTGATATATGTTGTCAGGCATAGATCATATGTCCTTCTTTTCTTCATATCTAATTATTAAATAAACTTATTGTTATAGCAATCATTTTTAAAAGACTATTTATTATGTAACTAATTGCCTCTATACCTTTCTTTAAGGTATAGAGGTAGCTGACAACACACATATGGTCTGATTCTGTTCATTCATTCATTTCTCCTAGTATCAATATCATACTATTCTTAAATATTGTAGCTTTATAATAAATCTTGAACAAAGATAATCCTAATCTTCTACTTTGTTGTTTCTTTTCAAAGTTGTTTTCACTCTTCTGTGTTCTTTACCATATTAATTTTAGAATCTGTTTAAGAATTTTTATCAAATCTTTTGTGAAATGTGATTGTATACATAGATCAACCTCAGGATAATTTACATAATCAAATTAGAGTCCTCCAGTTCATGAATATGTATATATCAGCCTTTATTTAGGTCTTTATTACTTACAGCAGTGTTTTGTAAGTTTTATTATTCAGATCTTTCACATCTTTTGTAAAAATGGAGTCCTCCTAGGTGAGCACATCACTTGAGGTCAGGAGTTCAAGACCAGCCTGGCCAACATGGCAAAAACCCAGTCTCTACTAAAAATACAAACAAAAAATAAAATTAAAAAAAATAAAAGAAAATGTAGCTAGGCATGGTGGTTCATGCCTGTAGTTCTAGGTACTTGGAGAGCTGAGGTAGAAGAATTACTTGAACCCTTGCAGTGAGCTGAGATCACGCCACTGCACTCCACCCTGGGTGACAGAGCAAGACTCTGTTTCAAAAAAAAAGAGTCCTAAATATTTTATATTTTGTGTTATTCTTGTAAATGTAATTACTTTTAATATGAATTATTGTCTGTTGTTACTACTATATAGAAATAGAATTGATTTCATATTGTGCTCTTGCAGCTCTGCTAAACTCATCAATTGTGGTAGCATTTTGTAGATTCCATAGATTTTTTTTAAATATAATGGTCATATCTGTACATGAAAACAGGCACATTTCTTTTTTTTCAAATGCATATATTTTTAAATTTTCTTATGTGATAGCACTGACAAGATCAGCGGCACAATGCTGAATATAAGTGGTACAAAAGGAATCCTTGGCTAATTTATAACATCAGAGAAGAAACATTCATTGTTTCACCATTAATTATGATGTTAGCTATTGTTGTTTTTCACAGAAGCTCTCTGGCAGGTTGATAAAGTAACCCTCGCCTCTTACTTTGCTGATGGTTTTTATCAGGAATGGATGTTAAACGTTTTCACAAGCTTTTTCTGGATAAATTGGCATGACTGTATGATTTTCCTTTTGCAATTGGGTCAATATGTTGAATTACATAATTGTTTTATTATTAAGTTAAACTTGAATTTCTACAATAAGCAACACTTGATCATGTTATATTATCTTTTTTACATGATGTTGGGTTTGATTTTCTAAAATTGATTCAGGATTTTATTATCAATATTTTCTTGTAGCGTCTTTATTTTTTTATTTTTTGCATTGTAGTAATACTAGTCTTAAACATTAGCTGGGGACTATTCCCTTTTATTCAATTTTCTTAAACATTTTTGCATAATTTATTTATGTTTTCTTTAATGTTTGTTAGGAGCCAACATTGAAGCCATCTGTATCTAATTTTTTTTGTGAAAATAAACTATTTATTATTCGGAGTTTTTAAAGTGTAAATAAATTATTTCATAGCTATCAACCTAAGCCTATTTTCTATTTCTTTTTGAGTGTCTATTGGTGGTTTGTGTCTTTTGGAAGATTTGTTCATTTCATGTAAGTAGTTATATTTATAAGTATAAAGTTTTTCTATTTCCTTACTACCATTTTAATTTCTGTAGAATCTGTAGTGATATTATCTCACTCATTACTGAGATTAGTAATTTGTGTTTCTCCATTTTTTTCTGATTTATCTGGCTAGATGTAATAAATTTTATTGACATTCCCAAAACATCATCTTTTTGTTTCATTGGCTTCTCATATTCATTTAAGCAGTGAGTCCCCTTCCACATGACCCCAGGTCTGGGCAACTGCCAGTCTGTTTTTGTCTCTATGAAGGTTGATGTTTTACATATTTCATATAAATGCAGTTATACAATATGTGGACTTTTGTGTCTGACTTTATTTTCCATAAATTTTTCTTTTTCTTTAGATATCAGTGTTACTTATCAATGCAAGGTAAGTTTTCAAGGTTCACACTTACTATATAACGTGTCAGTACTTCATGTCTCATTACAGCTATATAATATTTCATTATATAGATATATCACATTTTGTTTATCCAGTTTTTTCATGATGGAGATTTGGGTTGTTTTCACTTTATGTCTAATATAAAAGTGCTGCTATTGTCATTTGTACCTATTTGTTTGAATATCTGGTTTTATTTTTTTTTTTTAGGAGTATACCTAGGAGTGGAATTTCTGTGTCATATGTTAATTCTACATTTATCTTTCTGAGTAACCATCAAACTGTTTCTATAGTGGTCACACCATTATAAATTCCCAAAAAGAATGTGCAAGGGTTCCAAGTTCTTCACCTTTATGCTTATCATTTTTTTTTGTAAAATATTGTTATTAATGCCATCCTAGTGAGTGTAAAGTGACATCGCATTGTGTGTTTTAATTTGTGTTTTCCTAATAACTAATGAGGTTGGGAGTCTTTTCGTGTAATTGTTGGTGTTGGAGAAATATTTATTCAAATCTTCTGCCTATTTTAAAATCAGGTTGTTTAAATCAGGTTGTTTAAATCAGGTTGTTTCTTGTTGTTACTGAGTTTTAAGTTTCTGTATGTATTCTGGACACTGTACTCTCATCAAATATATCATTTGCAAACATTTTTCCCACTTTTTAGGTTGTCACTCTACTTTTGTGATTGTGTCCTTTGATGTGTGGAGTTTTTTTATATAAAATCCAATAATTTTTCTCTTTCTTCTTTTGTTGATCAGGTTTTGGTGTCATACCTATGAATCCATTAACAAATACAAAGATTTCTAAATCTCTGGTCCACTTAAAATTGCTGTAGTGGATTCCTCTCCTATGTTTTGTTGTTGTTCTTGTTTTCCAAAACAGCATGACTAATTCAGCAAGCTCTGTATCCACAGTATATTTTTCCATTTCTATGTCTATGAATGTATTGATACACTCTTTCTGGAAAGAAGGGGCTATGATATAAACTCCCAAGACTGAAATTAAGAGAAGACAAATATAATAATATACATTTAATTATTTAGTGTTTAAATCATATCTATTTCCCATAATTCAGGAATCCCACTGTAAAGATTCTTATAACGAAATAAAATTTCAGTTCATAAAGATATATAAATGGTGTTTCATTGTCCAATATTTGAAGTAGTAAATTATAATATGTAGACTGCATGAGTGATAGAAGTAGTACTAAAAAGTATACTATTATTATTAATTTATATATTACTTTATAAAGTATACTAAAATGAAAACAATATAGTTTTCAAAAAAATTAATTGAACTACATGTATTAAAGTGAAAACAGATCAAGAATTACTGATGTGTTGTTAAAAAACAATCTCGGAAGTTATAAAAGACTGTCTAAATGAAAAAAAATTCCCACTAAAACATGAAAATATTTTGGATATTGTATTAATATATAAATTTAGTTTAGCTAACAATAAAGTTATCTGGGAAACAAAACTAAGCATAAAGTGAAAATCAATGAAGTTAAGAAAGAGCTGGTGCCCAAAGAGATGTGACAGTTACACTAAACAAGAAACTAGAAATTTACCTACTAGAGACATTGTAAGTAAGCAGCACCAGACACTAAAAATGGAAAGGTTAGATTTCCAAGAACTTTAGATAATTTAATTATTGAAATAGAGTCTATAAAATAACAGCTTTAAAGTATTTATATTATTGAAGGAATATTTAAAAAATAGAACATGTAAGACTTATCATAAAATAAAATTAGATATTTGCTTCCAGATATCAAAATGAAGAGAAAATAAGTGAGCTTGAAAAAACAAACAAACAAACAAACATGCATGTTATCTATAACAGAAGAGAGCATTTAAATTATTGAAAATCTGAAGGTAAAATTAAGAGAACTGGAGATATTAAAAAAATTAAAAACAGTCTGGAGAAAAAAAGAGGGAGAGAGAAAGAGAGAAAAGAAGAAAATAAAAGAAAAGAAAAAAGAAAAGAAAAGAACAGAAGGTGGCTTTGTAGGGGAAATGTAGACTAATAGCTGACTGCTTAACTAAAATAATGGCAGGCATAAAACAATGAAATTATATTGTTAAAGTGATGAAAGAAAAAACTGCCAAATTATAATTTTCTAGAAAGGACCCTGGAAAAAGCCACAAGAAATAGTGTTAATATAACATTAGATAGAGTCTAATGAATGAGAAAAAAATGATAGCCTACACTAAGAGAATTAATAATTCCAGAAATACTATATTTCAGTAGCAAAAAACAAGCAAACAAACAAAAAAGAAAAAGAAGATTAAATTGACTAAGGTGGTAAACTAGAAAGGCCAGAAAATCAACCAGCCAACTATGTTCTACAAAAATTTCTGAAAGATAATCTGTTTACCAAAGCAATAAGGAATAGGAATGCTCAGTCGAGATGGCACCCACGTCATTCACAAGCTCAGTAGTGGCTCTGGTTTATATGCCAGGACTAATAGTAGGAGATATTGTTACAATGGAATCACTTACTGTGAAGGTAGAGTCTCAAAGTTATAGAATCCAGGTTGTATTGTTTAAATATCACAATCAAGGTAAGTGCAGTTACTTTAGTGGGTAGCAAGAATCAGAGTGACAGCCATGAATGTGAGACCTGCAGATAGTAAAAAGGCTAGTTAATTGTACAAAGTGTTCCTACAAGAAAGACAGATGTACAGCAACCAAGGTACTGCTAGCTTTATGTCATTAGAGAATTTAATGATTTTGGACCAGGTAGTTGATACAGTTATGACTATTAACTCTTTCACTAAATGAGAAAACATGTTCTAATAAGGTAGGGATGAGAATTCTGCCAGAAGATAACCTTATTATTCAAATGGCAATGTTGGCTCTTTCATGGGTCAGCAACATGTCAACTCACTTTTCAGATTTTGGACTCGCCAGCCTCCATAATCAAATGAGATAATTTTTTAAAAATAAATGTCTCTGTATATACACACATCCTATTGCTAATGTTTTTCTGGAGAACTCTAGCTAGTATATGAAAAAACTGTTAATTGGGAGAAGAGAGTAATCAGATCTTTAATTAATTATTGGATATGATACTTGAATTATACTCAATATTCAAAATGCCACCATGGCTTCTCATTAGGGAAAGAAAAATATGAAGATAAGGTAACAAATAAAATCCTTGCCAGGCTCTGGCTCAGAGTTCGTCTACTATGTCAATAGACTTAACCAGTGGTCATTTCACCAAGCCTGCAATTTATAATAAGGATGAATATACTTGGTAGTAACAGAGCCTTTACATTGATTCCGTGAGGATTGACTTAAGTGGCATTGTAGTAGGAAAGGACAAGCAAAAGCCTCTGAAACTACCCCTCCCACTCTGTGTCTCTTGGCAAAACAATGCTGCTATTCTTGGGATGATAATACTGGTAATATTCTTTATATTGCTCTTCAACGTAGAAAAGAGGTGCTTATTTATTAAAAGTACACAGCCAGATACTTTTTATTTTGCTGTACTGTTTTATCTAAATAAAATGTGTTTACTGTTTTATAAGAGATATGAAGGATAAACTGTTTAGCCTATCAATGTATTTAATTATATATGTATATCTAATAGATAATATAAAAAGTAAAAAAAGATAGAAGTAATATTTGCAAAGTTAATACAAGTAATATTACCAAAATTTTAAAAGACATAAATGTTTAGATTGAAGATACAAATCAACCACTGGGTAGCACACATCAAAAGCTGTACACAAACATTTGAAGTGAAACTTTAGGAAAACAAACAAACAACAAAAAACATGATTTTTTAAATGATGAATCTGAAAGAATATACAGATTGACAATAAAACTACACTGGATTGGAAGAATCATTACTTTATCAATGGAACATTAAATTCAATAAAATGTATCTGCAAAATACTTTATAAAAGCACTTTTATCATATAATTCTATGCTTAAATTATAAGAGAGAGGTAAAATTTCAATTGAACAAAAAACAAGTTTGCCAAAATGACAAATAATTGAAGATTTACTTCAAGAAAAATATTGAACTCTGGATAAAATATGATTAGAGATAAAGTATTAGAATACAGATAAGTAAGTAAGGAAGTAAGTACAATATATAATATGTTACATGATGATAAGAACTGTGGAAGAAAATGCAATAGGACAGGAAGATGTTGAGGATTATTTTGCAATGTAAAAAATATAAACATATAGGTTTATTTGAAGGTAATGTTTCGGAAAAGAGCAAATAATAATAATAATAATAATAATAATAATAATAAGACAAACCATGTGGATAATTGAGGAAAGAGCATTCTAATAAGAGGGGCTTGAGCAGACAAGCAAGAAGGCTCTAAAGCCTAGGTGTCTCCAGTGTGTCCTTGGAACTGCCAGAAAGCCAGTGTTTCTGAGTAAACCAGGGGAAAAGTGCTAGGACATGAGTTCAGATAATGGAAAGTGTATCAGATGTTGCAGCTTATAAACCAAACTAAATATTCTGTTTTCACGAAGACAAGGATGTGAAGAGTTTATTTTACAGTGAATGACATTGTTTCATTTTGCAAATATACTATAAAGGGCAAGGACTGAAGAAGGAGACCAATAAGGAGATAACTGTCACATTCCAGGCAGGAAGTTATGGTGTCTAAAAGCAGGTGGTAGCAGTGATAGAAGTTTAGTGATGATGGCATTTGCTGAGGGAGTATGCAAGAGGTGTAAAAAATGATTCCAAAAGTTCGACCCTGGGGAACAGAAAAGAAAAGATGGAGCTGACAATTTGGGAATAAATATCAGAAGTTCTAGTTTGCACATTTAGTATTAAGATTTCTATTCCATACTAGACACACACGCACACACACACACACACACTAGATACTATAGAAAGTAAAAAGATAGAGGTAATATTTACAAAGTTAATAAAGTAGATATTTTTAGCAGGCAAAATGATGAAGTCAAGTCACCAAAGCAGAGGTCCAATTAAAATGTCAATGGGATAACATTTTCACTCTAGAGATCTGGAAAAAAAAAACATGACAGTAGCATGAATTATTAAAAACATGAAGCAATCATAATAAGAAATATGTTTTCTACTTACTTAGAATATAAATTTTCATACTCTTTCAGCAGAAATTTAATAGATTCCACAAAACTGCAGATTTTATGCAATTCAGAAAGTTTCTAGTGAACAAGATTCCATTTTTATGGCTGAAACATCTTGTAGTAATGTAAATAATTAAACTCAGGACAACTTGGAAATCAACAAGGTTAACAATATGAATAAAATTATACCTCTCTTAATAATATAGGATCGAGTGATATATACTGCTCAAAGCAATCTACAGATTCAATGCAATCCCTGTCAAAGTGCCAACATTTTTCACAGATTGAGAAAAACCAATTCTAAAATTCACGTGGAACCAAAAAAGTGCCCAAACAGTCAAAGAAATTCTAAGCAAAAAGAAAAAATCTGGAGGCATTATGTTATCTGACTTCAAATTATACTACAAGGGTATGGTAACCAAAAGAGCATGGTACTGTTATAAAAGTAGATACACAGACCAATGGAATGGAATACAGAACCCAGTAATAAAGTCAAATACTTCCAACCAACTGATCTTGGACAAAACATACAGAAACATAAATTGAGGAAATAACACCCTATTCGGTATATGATGCTTTGAAAACTGGATAGTCACATATAGAAGAATGAACCTGGATCCCTACTTCTCATCAGGTACAAAAATCAACTCAAGATGGATTAAAGAATTAAATCTAAGACCTGAAAACATAAAACTCTAGAAGAAAACCTAGGAAAATTATTCTCGATATTGCTGAGGCAAAACATTTATGACAAATACCGCCAAAACAACAAAAACAAAAATAAATAAATGGGACCTCATTAAACTAAAAGCTTCTGCACAGCAAAAGAAACAATAATCAAAGCGAACAGAAAACCCACAGAATGGGAGAAAATATTTGCAAACTAGGAATCCAGCAAAGGACTAATATTCAGAATCTACAAGGAACCTACAATCTATAATATACCCTAAGTGGTATAATGAACATTGGAGACTCAGAAAGGTGGAGAGTGGGAGATTAGGGGGGGAATAAAAAAAACACATTGTGTAAAAGGTATATTACTCAGGTGACATCAGCAAGAAAAAAAATAATCCCACCAAAAAGTGGGCAAATGACATGAATAGACATTTTTCAAAATAAGATATAAAATTGGCCTAAAACAAATCATCAGATAAATGCTAATTAAATCCATAATGAGATGTCACCTTACTTAAGCCAAAATGGTCATTATTAAAAAGTCAAAAAACAACAGATGTTTGTGTGGATGTGGTGAAAAGGGAATGTTTATACACTGCTGGTAGGAATGTAATTTACTACAACCATTGTGGAAAGCAGTACGGAGATTTCTGAAAGAATTAGAAGTAGATCTACTATTTGATACAGCAATCACACTACTGGGTATCTCCCCAAAGGGAAAAAAGCCACATCGAAAAGACATCTGCATGCATATGTTTATTGCAGCACAATTCACAATTGCAAAGATACAGAACCAACCTAAGTGCCTATCAACTGATGAGTGGATAAAGAAAATATGGTATGTATGCCCTATGAAATACTACTCAGTTATAAAAAAGAATGAAGTAATGAAATAGAAAAACAAATATCATATGTTCTCACTTATAAGTGGGAACTAAGTTAAAGACACACAAAGGCATATGGGATGTTATAATGGACATTGGAGACTCAGAAGGGGAACAAATTGGGGAAGAGTGGTGAGAGATTTATAAAGAAAAGTACATATTGGGTACAATGTATACTACTTAGATGATGGATGTGCTAAAATCTCAGACTTTACCACTATACAATTCTTCCATGTAACCAGAAACCACTTGTACTCCAAAAGCTACTGAAATTAAAAAAAAAAAAAAAAGACAACAAGAAAAAATAAAGCAAAATAAAAGACATGTGACTTTAAAACGAAAAAAGCAAAGAAAAATATATTAAAATCTTTTTAAGTATGTTTTGAACAAAGAAAATATCTGAGAGAATATACCTGAAATGTTCATTATTGGCCACTATAATATGATAGAATTGAAGAACTGGAGATAAAAGAATGTTGAATTTTTATCCATCACTGTGTTAATGAAAAAGTTATACATCATTTGGTAATATTTTGTAGGTGAGTTAACCTTCCCCTGACTCCAGAAATGAGTATAGATAAAGGAGGGAGGCAAAAGGACTGAATCCTGAGACTCTCCCATGCTCAGGAGCTGATGAAGAGGAAGTAGGGAAGGAAGACAAGGAAGGAAGGACAGCTTCTTATCTGCCAAATGAAGAAAGTGCTTTCAATGGAACAGAATAGAGAACCCAGAAATAAAGCCACACACCTACAACCATCTGATTTTCAACAATGGTGAGAAAAACAAGCAATGGGGAAAAGACTGTCTATTCAATAAATGATGCTGTGATAACTGTTTAACCATATGCAAAAGAAGGAAACTGGACCCCTACCTATCACCATATACAGAAATTAACTCGAGAAAAAATAAAGACTGAAATGTAAGACCTCAAACTGTAAAAATCCTAGAAGAAAAACTTAAGAAATATTGTTCTTGATATCAGCATCGATTAAAAAACTTAGGAAATACTCTTCTTTATATCAGTGAAGAATTTATCGCTAAGTCTTCAAAAACAATTGAAACAAAATAACAACTGACAAATGGGAAATAATTAAGCTAATGAGCTTCTGCACAGCAAGAGAAATTATCAAGGGAGTAAACAGACAACCTATGAAATGAGAGAAAATATTTACCAATTATGCATCTAACAAAGGTCTAATATCTAGAATTAATAAGAAACTTAAATCAACAAGCAAAAAAACAAATAAATCCATTAAAAAGTGGGCAAAGGACATGAACAGACCCTTTTCAAAAGAAGGCATACAAGTGGCCAACAGATGTATGAAAAAATGCTCATCATCATTAATCATGAGAGAAATGCGAATCAAAACCACAATAAGATACCATCTCATACCACTGGGAATGGCTTTTGTTTAAAGTTCATAAAATTACAGTTTTTGGAGAGATGGAGAGGAAAGGGAGCACTTACATGCTGTCAATGGGAATGCAAATTAGTTCAGCCACCATGGAGTGTAATTTGAAGATTTCGCAAAAACTCAGTTGAACTACCATGTGACCCAGTAATCTCAATACTGAGTATAAACCCAGAGAAATATAAATTATTTTACCAAAAAGACACATACACCATATGTTCATCACAGTGGTATTCACAATGGCAAAAACATAGGATCAACCCAGGTGCCCGTAAATGTGGATTAAAGAAAATGTGGTACATGTACACCATGGAATATTACATAGCCATAAAAAAGAACAAAATTATTTTATTTACAGCAACATGGATGCTGCTGGAAACCATTATCCTAACTGAAGAAATAAACAAAAATGAAAGTGTTTTAAGAAGAATGGAATTAATATTCAGTTGCTGAAAGTGTACTTGGTATGATTAACATTTTGTGAAGCAAAACATGGGAGCATCTTCTGCACTGCAAAAGAGGAGATGGACTACTAAAGCAGTCGCTGCAGCTTGCTATAAAGAGGCAGAATTTTGTAAGAGCTGGGCACATCACCAGCCCTATAGTGACATCAACACAACTTTCCCTTGAAGTCAAGATGGGCCAAGATAAGGCTAATGAAGCTGGCAGAAAGGATAGAGCATTTGAACATCCAGGAAGGAATTAGTATATATATATATAAGGACGGTATTAAAAGAGACTTGGAGAACAGTGATTAAGCTATTGGAACATGTGCACTTATGTAACATTTGTCATTCATGCATTGTGACACCTATACTTATGCCATTAGATTTTCTTCATTTACTCTTTTCTTCCATTCTCAGGAAGGCATTGTTATGTGACCTATAACTGTGGAGTCTCTTACTTTTGCCTAATTAAGGATCAGTGTTCCCTGTCACATGTACTCTGATGCAGGGGCCATTGAAAACAATATGCTAAGAATAGATAAGGCTCAAGG
>NW_016829698.1:5968-7218 GCF_001698545.2 Rhinopithecus bieti | reverse complement strand
TCAGGCTGGAGTGCGGTGGGCGGATCTCAGCTCACTGCAAGCTCCGCCTCCAGGGTTTACGCCATTCTCCTGCCTCAGCCTCCCGAGTAGCTGGGACTACAGGCGCCCGCCACCTCGCCCGGCTAGTTTTTTGTATTTTTTAGTGGAGACGGGGTTTCACCGTGTTAGCCAGGATGGTCTCAATCTCCTGACCTCGTGATCCGCCCGCCTCAGCCTCCCAAAGTGCTGGGATTACAGGCTTGAGCCACCACGCCCGGCCTTTTTTTTTTTTTTTTTTTTTTTTTTTTTTTGATAGGCTCTTCCTCTGTTGCCCAGGCTGGAGTACAGTGGCGTGATCTGGTTCACTGCAGTCTCGACCTCCCCGGCTCAAACAATCCTCCTACCTCAGTCTTCTGAGAAGCTGTGATTACAGGTGTGTGCCACACGCTCAGCTAATTTTTAAAAAGATCTGTGTAGATATGAGGTCTATCTATATTGCCCAGGGTGGTCTTGAACTCCTGGGCTCAAGCAGCTGCCCAAAGTGCTGGGATTGTAGGTGTGAGCCACTGTGCCCAGGCAGGACTCTGTTTCTTAATGTTTTCCAACCATTTATTGAACTGAATTGAATTTCACTCACTCTACCAAGAATTAGCCATCTGACCTTGGCCAAATCCCTTCACAGACAACTGCCCCACAGTGTCTTCTTTGCACTTAGTAGGCATTAGCCCAGTGTTTGTTGGATAGAGACCTGCAGCTGCCTCACTGTCATAGGAAGTTGGAGGATGACTCCATCCAGCTCCAGCATTTGCATGAGTCTGTGACCTCAGACTGCTGAAATGATCATAGAGTTATCCATGCTTCTCCAAATGCTTGGTTCCAGGTGCCTTATTATAACCCATTTCTCTCCAGAGTGACCCAAACCCCTCCCTGGATGCTTGGCCACAAAGGGGAAATTAACAGTAACATAAAAAGTTAAGCAGGTGAGAGAACATTATCACTCTTGTCAACAATAAAATCTGCTCCTGATCTTCAGCTGTGAGGACAGGCACATCTATTATTTATAGAATACAGATTGTTAAATATTAAATACTTGAGCCTGGGATAGTGCGAGGGTAAAACCAAGAGCGTGAACTCGTCAAAATCGTAAAAATGGTAACTCTTTGCAAGGGTGAAGTGCACCTACGTTTATTACTGCTTTTATTGCACTATAAATTAAGGGGGGAAGCCCATGATGTGTCAATTTCAAGTTCCTTTTTTTTTTTTTTTTTTTT
>NW_016829698.1:0-1243 GCF_001698545.2 Rhinopithecus bieti | reverse complement strand
AGAGAGAGAGAGAGAGAGAGAGAGAGAGAGAGAGAGAGAGAGAGAGAGAGGAGCCCAGGCCTAGAATTCACTGGTGAATTCTACCAAATGTTTAAAGAAGAATTAACAACAATCCTTCACAAGCTCTCCCAAAAAATAAAGCAGGAGGGAATACTTCTCAGCCTATTCTGTGAGACCAGTATTCCCTAGTACCAAAACCACACAAAGGCATCACTAGAAAATCACATACCAACAGACCTTATGAAGATACACAAAAAACTCTACAAACTAGCAAATTGAATCCAGCAAATACTAGCAAATCAAATACTAGCAAATTGAATCCATATGAAAAAGATTATAGGCTGGGCACGGTGGCTCATGCCCGTAATCCCAGCACTTTGGGAGGCTGAGGCAGGCGGGTCACGTGAGGTTGAGACCAGCCTGGCCAACATGATGAAACCCCGTCACTACTGAAAATACAAAAATTAGCTGGGCAGGATGGTGGGCGCCTATAATCCCAGCTTCTTGGGAGGCTGAGGCAAGAGAATGGCTGGAACCCGGGAGGCAGAGGCTGCAGTGAGCCGAGATTACGCCACACACTCTAGCCTGGGCGACAGAACAAGACTCCTCCATCTCAAAAAATAAATAAATAAAAAATAAAAATAAAAAATATTATAGTGGGGCATGGTGGCTCATGCCTGTAATCTCAACACTTTGGGAAGCTGACATAGAAGGATCGCTTGAGGCCAGGAGTTCAAGACCAGCCTGGGCAAAAAAGAAAGACCCTGTTTTTAAAAAAAAAAAAAAAAAATAAAAAAATTTAATTAGTGGAATGTGGTGGCACATGCCAGTGGTCCCAGCTACTCAGAAGGCTGAGGCGGGAGGATTGCTTGAGCACAGGAATTGGAGACTGCAGTGAGCTATGATTGTGCCACTGCACTCCAGCCTGGAGGAGAGAGCAAGCCCTTCTATGAAAAAAAAAAAAAAAAAACGGGGCTCAAGCCTGTAATCCCAGCACTTTGGGAGGCCGAGACGGGTGGATCACGAGGTCAGGAGACCGAGACCATCCTGGCTAACATGGTGAAACCCCGTCTCTACTAAAAAATACAAAAAACTAGCCGGGCAAGGTGGCGGGCGCCTGTAGTCCCAGCTACTCGGGAGGCTGAGGCAGGAGAATGGCGTAAGCCCGGGAGGCGGAGCTTGCAGTGAGCTGAGATCCGACCACTGCACTCCAGCCCAGGCGACAGAGCGAGCCTCCATCTCA
>NW_016829697.1:0-2720 GCF_001698545.2 Rhinopithecus bieti | reverse complement strand
TGTAAACCCCTGGAAGAACCACTAAAAAATGTTTTAAAAGATGTATACAATAAGGCCAGGCATGATGGCTCATGCCTGTAATCCCAGCACTTTGGAAGGCCGAGGCAGGTGGATGACCGAGGTCAAGAGCAAGATAATCCTGGCTAACATGGTGAAACCCAGTTTCTATTAAAAGTACAAAATTAGGCTGGACGCGGTGGCTCATGCCTATAATCCCAACACTTTGGGCAGCTGAGGCGGGCATATCACGAGGTCAAGAGATCAAGACCATCCTAGCCAACATAGTGAAACCCCGTCTCTACTAAAATACAAAATTAGCTGGGCATGGTGGTGTGTGCATGTAGTCTCAGCTATTTGAGAGGCTGAGGTTGCAGTGAGCCGAGACTGCACCACTGCACTCCAGCCTGGTGACACAGCGAGACTCCATCTCAAAAAACAAAGAAACAAAAAACAACAACAACAAAAAAAACTAGCTGGGCGTGGTGGCACATACCTGTAGTCCCCGCTACTCAGGAGGCTGAGGCAGGAGAATCACTTGAACCTGGGAGGCAGAAGTTGCAATAAGCCAAGATTGCTCTACTACACTCCAGCCTGGTGACAGAGCAAGACTCTGTCTCAAAAAATAAATAAATAAAAAGTTAATAGAAGAGATTAAAATGTAATCATTAAAACATGGTTGATTAGGCCGGGCGCGGTGGCTCAAGCCTGTAATCCCAGCACTTTGGGAGGCCGAGACGGGCGGATCACGAGGTCAGGAGATCGAGACCATCCTGGCTAACACGGTGAAACCCCGTCTCTACTAAAAAATACAAAAAACTAGCCGGGCGAGGTGGCGGGCGCCTGTAGTCCCAGCTACTCGGAGGCTGAGGCAGGAGAATGGCATAAACCCAGGAGGCGGAGCTTGCAGTGAGCTGAGAACCGGCCACTGCACTCCAGCCCGGGCGACAGAGCGAGACTCCGTCTCAAAAAAAAAAAAAAAAAAAAAAAAACATGGTTGATTAAACCCAGAGAAGCAAGGCATGGTGATGTGTACCTATAGTCCCAGCTATTCGGGAGGCTGAGGCAGGAAGATCTCCTGAGCCCAGGAATTTGGGGATACAGTGGGCTATGATTGTGCTTGTGAATAGCTATTGAATGCTAGCCTGGGCAATATAGCCAGACCCTGTCTTAATCCTAGCACTTTTGAAGTCCAAGGTGGGTGGATCACTTGGAGCCAGGAGTTTGAGTCCAACCTGGGCAACATTAGTTAAGATCTTGTCTCCAATAAAAACAAAAAACAGAAAAGTCAAAATCAGCCTTCTTTTCAAGTTTCTATGAGATACTCACCAAGATAAACCACATCATAGGCTATGAAACATACCCTCACACATTTAAAGAATAGAAATCATACAAAATTAAAGTTGATATTATAGAAAAATCTCTGAGAAATCCACAAAAATGTGAAAATTAGTACACTTCTAAATACCCCTTGGGTCAAAGAGTAAGTCTCAGGAAAATTAAATATTTTGAGCAAAATACAAATACAGTATTTCCAGGGAAATTTATAGCATTAAATTTATAACATATATTAGAAAAGAAGATCTAAAATCAGTAACTTAACCCTTTACCTTAAGAAACTAGAGAGAAAAAAAGCAAATGTAACGCTTTTCAATGTAAAGCATACAGAAGGACGAAAATAAAAATTAGAGCAGAAATGAATAAAATTGAAATTAGAAACAAGACAGAAAAATCAACAAAACCAAAGCTGATTCTTTGAAAGATAAAAATAGAGGCAATAAATTGATAACTGCCACAAACGGCCCAACCTAGTATGGGACTTCAAATGCATGCTCTTTCCACTATCTCAGTGCCTTAGTTTCGGCAATGAGTAAGGAATAGAACAATTAGGAAGAAGCCTGATTATGTAGAGGAAATAGGGAAAAGAATATTATAGCAATGATTTCTTGGGACATAAGGTTGGTGGTGGAATATTAAGTAGCCAGAAACTGGCAAGAGGAGTGCAGAGTAGGGATGCTGGAAATACACAATTATATTTTTCATTTATAAAACCCTTTATCACTTACAAAAATAATTGTCTTTAAACCATGATTGTTTTCTGGTCCAAGGAAGCCACCGCGTTCACAGATCCTCAAATATTTCAGTCAATCCATATTTCTCTAATAACACATTTCACTAATGTCATCCTATTTTTGATGTCTACTATAATTAATTACTGTAATTTAGCCAGGAAGTATGTAATTTTATCTGGATTGGTTAAGATTAAGATAACTGGCCAGGCGTGGGGGCTCATGCCTGTAATCTCAGCACTTTGGGAGGCTGAGGCAGGTGGATCACTTGAGGTCAGGAGTTCAAGACCAGCCTGACCAATATAGTGAAACCCCGACTCTAACAAAAAATACAAAAATTGACCAGGCGTGGTGGCACATGTCTGTAATTCCAGCTACTTGGGAGGCTGAGGTGCAAGAAATTGCTTAAACCCAGGAGGCAGAGGCCGCATTTAGCAGAGATCACACCATTGCACTCCAGCCTGGGCAACAGAGCTAGACTCCATCTCAAAAAAATAAAAAATAAAAATAACTGAAGCATTGCAATAGTACCTGGAGCTTAAATTTATCCATTATAATGCCAGCTGACTTTGGGTGCAAGTTCCTGACCAAATTTGTGTAACCGACTAAATGTCATGCTTATAGAACATTTGTTTACCCTCATGTATTTCTTTT
>NW_016829696.1:0-2715 GCF_001698545.2 Rhinopithecus bieti | reverse complement strand
AGAAACTGCTTTGTGCTGGGTGAATTCATCTCACAAATTTACACCTTTCTTTTCATGGAGGAGATTGCTAACACTATTATCGTGGAATCTTCAAAGGGATATTAGCGAACATATTGAGGCCTACGGTGAAAAGGAAATATCCTCAGATAAAAACTAGAAAGAAGCTTTCTGAGAAATTGCTTTGTGATGTGTCAATTTACCACACAGAGTTACACTGTTCTGTTCATTAAGCAGTTTGCCAACACTGTTTTTGTAGATTCTGCAAATGGATATGTTGAAGCACTTTGAAGCCTATAGTGAAAAAGGAAATATTCCCAGATAAGAACTAGAAAGAAGCTTTCTGAGAAACTGATTTGCAATGTGTAAATTCATCTCACAGAATTACACCATTCTTTTCATGAAGCAGTTTGACAACACTGTTTTCGTGGAATCTGCAAAGTGATATTGGGAAGCACATTGAGGCCTAGAGTGAAAAAGGAAATGTCCCCAGATAAAAACTGGAAAGAAGCTTTCTGAGAAGCTGTTTTGCATTGTGGAAATTCATCTCACAGAGTTACACCACTCTTTTCATGGAGCAGTATGATAACACTGTTTTCGTGGAATCTGCAACAGGATATTTGGAAGTGTATTGAAGCATTTGGTGACAAAGGGTATATCTTCAGATAAAAACCAAAAGGAAGCCTTGTGAGAAACCGCTTTCTGATGTGTGAATTCATCTCACAGTGTTACACTGTTCTTTTCATTGTGCAGCTTGCTAACACTGTTTACTTGGAATCCGCAATGGGATGTTTCGGAGCATGTTGAAGCTTACATTGACAAAGAAAACACCCTCAGTCAAGAACTAGAAAGAAGCTTTCTGAGAAACTGCTTTCTGATTTGTGAATTCATCTCACAGAGTTACACCTTTCTTTTCATGGAGCAGTTTGGTAGCTCTGTTTTTGGGAAATCTGAGAAGGGATACTTCGGATCACCTTGAAGTCTATGGTGACAAAAGAAATGTCTTCAGATAAAATCTACGAAGAAGCTTTCTAAGAAAATTATTTGTGTTGTGTGAATTTATCCCACAGAGTTACACTGTTTTTTTTCATTGATTAGATTGCTAACACTGCTTTCATAATGTCTGTAAAGGGATATTTGGAAAGCATTGGGTCCTTGGATGAAAAAGGAAATATCCTCACATAAAAACTAGAAAGAATCTTTCTGAGAGACTGCTTTGTGATGTGTGAATTCATCTCAGAGAGTTAGAATGTTGTTTTCATTGAACCGTTTGCTAACACTGTTTTCTTGGAATCTGCAATCAGATATTTCAGAACGCATTGAATCTTATGGTGACAAAGGAAACATATTCTGATAAAAACTAGAAAGAAGCTTTCTGAGAAACTTCTTTGTGGTTTGTGAATTCATCTCACAGAATTACACAATTCTTTTAATTGAGCAGTTAGAAAACACTGTATTTCTTGAATCTGCAGTAGAATATTTGGGAGTGCTTTGAAGCCTATGGTGATAAAGGAAATATCCACAGACAAAAACAAGAACGATGCTGACAGAGAAATTGCTTTGTGATGTGTGAAGTCATCTCACAGAGTTACACTCATCTCTTCAATGAACAGTCTGCCAACACTGTTTTCTTGGAAACTACAATGTGATATTTCAGAGAGCTTTGATGTGTGAATTCATCTCACAGAATTACATGATTCTTTTCATGGAGCAGTTTGGTAGCACTGTTTTATGGAATCTGAGAAGGGATCATTTGGATCACTTTGAAGACTATGGTGACAAGGGAAATATCCTCAGATAAAATTAGAAAACCTTTATGGAAACTGCTTTGTGATATGTGAATTCATGTCACAGGGTTACACCGTTGTTTTCATTGAGCTGTTTGATAACACTGTTTTCGTGGAGTCCACGAGGAATATTTTGGAGCCCTCTGAGGCCTACAATGAAAAGAAAATATCCTCAGATAAAAAATAGAAAGAAGTTTTCTGAGAAACTGCTTTGTGATGGGTAAATTCATCTCACAGAGTTGCACTGTTCTGTTCCTTGAGGAGTTTGCTAACTGTTTTTTGTCGGAATCTTCAATGGGATATTTCAGAGTGCATTGAAGATTATGGTGACAGAGGAAATACCCTCAGATAAACTAGAAAGAAGCTTTCAGAGAAATTGCTTTGTGATTTGGGAATTCATCTCAAACAGTCACGATTGCTTTCATGGAGCAGACTGGTTACACTGTTTTGGGGAAACTGAGAAGGGATATTTTAGATCACATTAAATCTTATGGTGACAAAGGAAATATCCTAAGATAAAACTAGAAAGAATTTTCTGTGAAACTGCCTTTTGATGTGTGAATTCATCTCACAGATTTACAGCTTTCTTTTCATTGAGTAGTTTGCTAACGCTGTTTTGTGGAATCTGCAATGGGATATTTGGAGTGCATTGAGGTCTATGGTAAAAAAGGAAATATCCTGAGATAAAAACTAGAAAGAGGGTTTCTAGGAAACTGCTTTTTGATGTGTGAATTCATCTCACAGTGTTACACTGTTCTTTTTATTGAAAAGTTTGCTAACACTCTTTTCTTGGTATGTGTAAAGGGATATTTCAGAGAGCATTGAAGATTAGGGTGACAAACGAAATATCCTCATATAAAAATTAGAAAGAAGCTTTCTGAAAAACCCCTTTCTGATTTGTGAACTCTTCTCACAGAGTTACAGGATTATT
>NW_016829695.1:0-1663 GCF_001698545.2 Rhinopithecus bieti | reverse complement strand
CCCCAGCCTGACATCCGTTAATGGTCTGTGCTGAGGAAGACTAGTGTAAGAGGAAAGAAAGCCTCTTGGCAATTGAGATAGAGAAAAGCATGTGTCTCCTGCCCATCTCTGGGCAATGGAACAGCTGGGTGTAAAACCTGATTGTATGTTCTATTGACTGAGAAGGGAAAAAACCACCTTAGGGCTGAAGGTGGGACATGCTAGCAGCAATACTGCTCTTTATGCACGGAAAAGGTTTATGGAGATATTTGCATACGCATATCAAGGCACAGCACTTTTCCTTAAACTTATTCACGTCACAGAGATCTTTATTCATATGTCTTACTGCTGACCTTCTCCCTATGATGATCTTACTATCCTGCTACTTCCCTTTCCTAAGGTGGTAAACATAATGATCAATAAATCCTGGGCTGGTCCTCTGTATGCTGAGTGCCGGTCCCCAGGTCCACTTTTTCTTTCTCTATTCTGTGTCTTTATGTCTCATTTCTTTTCTCAAGTCTCTCATTCCACCTAATGAGAAACACCCACAGATGTGGAGGGGCAGGGCACCACTTCATATTCCCTTATTATTTTATTTAGATACTTACTTTAAAATCACTTTGGAGACAAATTATTGTATGTTTGTTTCACTTGAAACAATAGAGAATTTTGCCTCATGCATTTTATATGAAATTGACAATATCAGTTAATATAAAGGCAACAGAAAACTTTATACTTTAACCACTAAAACAAAGAAAATAACGTCTAGAAACCCCAATTCAAAGTGTAACATTTAACATCAGTATGTGAAACAACATTTTCATGTGAGAAAATTGTAGCTCTCCTAAATAAACATAAACTCCGAGATGAGAAAACAATTAGTGCTTCATAGATAAAACTGAAACCAAAATTGCAGAAGAGGCAGGGTCAAACCATTCAAAGAAACCTCAAACCAAACAAAAACTGTCTAAACTTAGGAAAACAATACTTAACATCAACCAAACATACACATAATCAAGAGAGACAACTTTGTAATTGTAAATTTTTTGGATTGCCATCTGACCTCCAAACAGAGGTGAAGCCTTGAAAACTGAAATCTACATTTTCAATTTGAGGCCCTGACTCCTGATCCTGGAAGGAGCAAAACATCCCTTATGTGCTAGTTTATTGTGTTTATTCTAGTCTTTCTAGAGGATAAATGATGAATTGATGAATCATATGTAATTCTGTTTTGCCAAACTTGGAAGTCACTCTTGGTTGAAAGTATCAGGAATTGGTCACAAACATTTAAGTTCCTGAGAGCAACAATGCAGTTATTTCATATTACTTACAATCTCTTAATACATACTCAGTTTTTTTAATACTAGCTGGTATATTGCTCTTATACAAAATGCTAATGATGTAGCAGGACAAGCAGCAGACAAAACTTCTCAGACTCCGAGTTAAAGAATGAAGATATTTATTTGTCTGGGGGCATCTGCAAGACTTCTGTCTCAAGAGCCAAGCTCCACAAGTGAGCAATTCCTGTCCCTTTTAAGGGCTCACAACTCTAAGGGGGTGCATGTGAGAGGGTCGTGATCGATTGAGCAGGCAGGGGTTATGTGACTGGAGACTGCACGTGCTGGTAATTAGATCAGAACAAAACAAAATAGGGATTTTCACTGTGCATTTCTATACAATGTCT
>NW_016829693.1:0-952 GCF_001698545.2 Rhinopithecus bieti | reverse complement strand
TGCTGGGATTACAGGCTTGAGCCACCGCACCCGGCCTGATGAGACAATTTAACTGCATAATACAGACAGAGTGCTGCAGGCCCAGGCCCAGGAACTCTGGACTGGTTTGGTGAGTGACTAGATATATGGATGAGTTGTCCAACATATTGAGGTGGGCGAGGTCACCCCTGCTGCAGCCTTGCTGATCCTGCTACCTCCTAGGGGATCCCAGAGGACCAGTCTCACAGTGTGGTTTGCTGCTGCTTCCAAAACCTGGGCAGCCCAGCCCAGCTCAGCCCTAACTGCTGTATCAAGGTAGAAGGATCAGGCCGGTGGACAGTCGCAGGGGTGGAGACGGGTCAGGGAGACACAGCCATGCCTGTGGGAGCCACCAGCCTGCTGGGGGAGATCTAGCTCAACTCTGCTCCTGGAGTACCCGGCTGAAGCAAGGAAGGCCCATTGTGTTCTTGCGGCTCCAAGGCTAGTTAGTGAACATATCTAGCATGGCCCAAGGGCTCCAAAGCCCGAAGTAGAAGCAGGAGCTCCTGGGCTGGTAAGGGAGACACTCCTGAGCCCAGGTCCCCAAACCCAGGAATTGCCTAGGATTCCCAGTCTGATGGGAGCAAATTGCCCTCTCCTAGGGGCTCCTAGGCTGGTAAAAAACACAACTCTTGCCGGGCACGGTGGCTCACGCCTGTAATCCCAGCACTTTGGGAGGCCAAAGCAGGTGGATCACCTGAGGCTGGGAGTTCGAGACCAGCCTGTCCAACATGGAAAAACCCCGTCTCTACTAAAAATTAGCCGGGCATGGTGGCCCGTGCCTGTAATCCCAGCTACTCAGGAGGCTGAGGCAGGAAAATCCCTTGAACCTGGGAGGCGGAGGTTGCAGTGAGTTGAGATTGTGCCATTGCACCCCAGCCTGGGCAACAAGAGTGAAACTCTGTCTCAAAAAAAAAAAGGCTGGGCGCGGTGG
>NW_016829692.1:0-1659 GCF_001698545.2 Rhinopithecus bieti | reverse complement strand
TTTTCTAATTCTGTGAAGAAAGTCATTGGTAGCTTGATGGAGGTAGCATGGAATCTATAAATTACTTTGGGCAGTTTGGCCATTTTCATGATATGGATTCTTCCTATCCATAAGCATGGAATGTTTTCCATTTGTTTTTGTCCTCTCTTATTTCTTTGAGCAGTGGTTTGTGTTTTCCTTGAAGAGGTCCTTCACATCCCTTGTAAGTTGGATTCCTAGGTATTTTCTTCTCTTTGTAGCAATTGTGAATGGGAATTCACTCATGACTTGGCTCTCTATTTGTCTATTATTGGTGTATAGGAATGCTTGTGATTTTTGCACATTGATTTTGTATCCTGAGACTTTGCTGATGTTGCTTATCAGCCTAAGGAAACCTGGGGCTTAGATGATGGGTTTTTCTAAATATACAATCACGTCATCTGCAAACAGAGACAATTTGACTTCCTCTCTTCTTATTTGAATACCCTTTATTTCTTTCTCTTACCTGATTTCCGTAGCCAGAACTTCCAATACTATGTTGAATACGAGTGGTGAGAGAGGGTATCTTTGTCTTCCGCCAGTTTTCAAAGGGAATGGTTCCAGCTTTTGTACATTCACTATGATATTGGCAGTGGGTTTGTCATAAATAGCTCTTATTATTTTGAGATACGTTCCATTAATACCTAATTTATTGAGAATTTTTAGTGTGAAGAAGTGTTGAATTTTATCGAAGACCTTTTCTGCATCTATTGAGATAATTATGTGGTTTTTGTCATCAGTTTTGTTTATGTGATGGATTGCACTTATTGATTTGCGTGTGTTGAACCAGCCTTGCATACCAGGGATGAAGGTGACTTGATTGTGGTGGATAAGCTTTTTGATGTGCTGCTGGATTAGGTTTGTCAGTATTCTATTGAGGATTTTTGTATCAATATTCATCAGGGATATTGACCTGAAATTGTCTTTTTGTTGTTGTTGTTGTTGTGTCTTTGCCAGGTTTTGGTATCAGGATGACACCAAAAGCAATGGCAACAAAAGCCAAAATTGACAAATGGAATCTAATTAAACTAAAGAGCTTCTGCGAAGCAAAATAAACTATCTTGAGAGTGAACAGGCAACCTACAGAATGGGAGAAAATTCTTGCAATCTATCCATCTGACAAGGGGCTAATATCCAGAATCTACAAGGAACTTAAACAAATTTACAAGACAAAACAAACAACCCCATCAAAAAGTGGGCAAAGTATGTGAACAGATACTTCTCAAAAGAGGACATTTATGCAGCCAACAAACACATGAAAAAAAGCTCATCATCACTGGTCATTGGAGAAATGCAAATCAAAACCACCATGAGATACCATCTCATGCCAGTTAGAGTGGAGATCATTAAAAAGTCAGGAAACAACAGATGCTGGAGAAATAGGAATGCTTTTACACTGTTGGTGGGAGTGTAAATTAGTTCAACTATTGTGGAAGACAGTCTGGCGATTCCTCAAGGATCTAGAACTAGAAATACCTTTTGACTCAGCAATTCCATTACTAAGTGTATACCCAAAGGATTATAAATCATTCTACTATAAAGACACACATGCACACTTATGTTTATTGCAGCACTATTCACAATGGCAATGTCTTGGAACCAACCCAAATGCCCATCAATGATAGACTGGATAAAGAAAAT
>NW_016829691.1:0-1659 GCF_001698545.2 Rhinopithecus bieti | reverse complement strand
TATATATAATTTTACTTACTATGTCAAAAATATTATATCAATATGTAATCAATATTAAAAAATTAACAAGATATTTTGCCTTCTACTTGTTATACTAAGTTTTCAAAATCTGATGTGTAATTTATACTTACAGCAAATCTCAAATCTCACTTGAACCAGTCACATTTCAAGTGCTCCATAGAGACATGTAGCTTAGTGACTGTAGTCATATGCGATAGCACAGAGCTAGAATATTACTCATTGTGAGGCAAACTTGGTCTCTCCAAAGTTCTACTCATAAGTTCCAGTTCCAGTGTATGTTCCTTGGAGTGAAAAAGTACAACTCCATCTTTTTCTGGGGCTTTAGAGATGATCTTATCCAGCATTTTCAATATTGCAGATATAGAGCATAGGTCTCGAAGTGAAGTAACTTACTCCAGGTCATTCATTAAGTTGATGGTAAAGCCAGGATGAGCAACCAGATGTTCTAATTTCCTGTGCTATGCTCTTTCCACAAGCCAATGCTACCTTCCCTCACAAGGCAGACTTCACATATTTCATGACACTTGAAAATGCCCTTAGGCTTCTGTTCTCAAGGCAAATTCTTTTAGTTTTCCTCGTGTGTGTGCCTCTCAGACCTGCCCTTTGCCTAACAAAGGGTCTTTTGCATACTGCAAGTACTTTATAAATGGTTTTTATTCAAATGAGATTTGTGCAGTTTATATAAGCAATATGCTATATAATTACTATTCAACTGTTTTATATAGTTATGCAAACTTCTTTGTATGTACATCACGTAAAGCATTGTGGCAGGTGATCATAAAGAAAACATGAAATTTGAGAGGGCTTTGAAATGACCTACCTAGCCCTCATTGACATCTGGTAATAACCAAATTATCTTCTAATGTTCTTAAACTACCTGCTATTGGATATATTAAAGTCTTTTTCTGGGAATCAGTGTTAAACATACTGGCCTTCATTACCCAGAATCCAGCCTTCTGGAGACTTATGGCAATCTTTCCTCATGTCTTTGTCTCTGAACTCTCTCCCATTCTTCTTAATTTATCAGGAATTACTGCTAGTAATTCTGAGACCTCACTTTCAAATTCCTTCAGCACTCTGAAAAGGAATGTGTTTGGGCCTGTTAGGGAAATGTTCTCTTACTTGTGTCTCTCCAATCAAATCTCTAACACCAGTGATCCTCAAAGTGTGGCCCATGACCCCTGTGGGTTATAAGTGATAAAATTCAAGCTTTCAAGCAAAAATTCATTTTTTAAAATCTTATACCTGCTACCATGAACTTGACAGCTTCCGAATATGTAAAGACTATCCTGGTGAGCTCGGTGGTGACATTTTAAAAATGTGACATTTTTTGCATTGTATAATGAAATATGTCTGCTGGGGGTGGTGGCTCACGCCTATAATCCCAGCACTTTGGGAGGCCGAGGTGGGTGGATCACCTGAGGTCAGGAGTTTGAGACCCGCCTGACCAACATGGTGAAACCTCGTCTCTACTAAAAACTATAAAAATTAGCTGGGCATGGTGGCATGTGCCTGTAATCCCAGCTACTTGGGAGGCTGAGGCAGGAGAATCGCTTGAACCGGGGAGGCGGAGTTTGCAGTGAGCCGAGATCACACCACTGCTCCAGCCTGGCCACAGAGCGAGACTCAGTCTCAAAA
>NW_016829690.1:0-945 GCF_001698545.2 Rhinopithecus bieti | reverse complement strand
ACTGGAAGTACTCGCTAGAACAATCAGACAAGAGAAAAAATAAAGGACATCCAAATTAGAATGAAAGAAGTCAAATTATTTTGTTTGTGGATAATATGATCTTATATATGAAAACCCCGAAGATTTCACTGATAAACTGTTGGAATAAATAAACAAATTCAGTAAAGTTGCAGCATACAACATCAACATACAAAATCTGTAGCATTTGTATATGCCAACAGTGAACAATCTAAAAAAATTTAAAAGTAATTCCATTTACAATAGCCATACATAAAACTAAATACCTAGAAATTAAGCAAAGTAGTGAAAGATTGCTATAATGAAAATATAAAACACTGATAAGAGAAATTGAAGAGGACAGAAAAGTAAAAAAATTCTGTGTGCATGGATAGAAAGAATTAATATTGTTCAAATGTCCACACTACTCAAAGCAATCTACAGATTCAATGCATTTTCTATCCAAATATTGCAATTGCTTCTAAGTGCAAAAAGAGCAATTACTTTTGCACCAACCTAATATCACTTATATTCTTCACATAAATAGAAAATCTACTCTAAAATTTTTATGAAATCATAAACATCCAGAATTGTCAATGCTGTCATAAGCAAAAGAATAAAATGGGAGGAGTCATATTAACTGACTTCAAATTATATTACAGAGCTACAGTAACCAAAATAGCATTATCCTGGCATAAAACAGACACATATACCAATGCAACAGAATACAGAACCCAGAAACAATTCTATGCATTTTAGTGACTTTATTTTCAAGAAAGTTTCCAATAGCATACACTGGGGAAATGACAGTCTCTTCAATAAATGGTGCTGGAAAAACTGAATATCTATATGCAGAATGATAAAATTAGACACCTATGTCTCACCATATACAAAAATCAAATCAAAATTGATTTAAATTTAAGACCTCAAAATGTGAAAAATTAGTAC
>NW_016829689.1:0-2336 GCF_001698545.2 Rhinopithecus bieti | reverse complement strand
GGAGAAGGGGCAGTGAGAGCCTGAGTTTGGGGCAGGGCCGTGTGCCGGACAGTGGAGAAGGGGCAGTGAGAGCCTGAGTTCGGGGCAGGGCCGTGTGCCGGACGGCGCCTCACTCCTTGAGGGAGAAGTGCATTTTGTCGTTGACCATCTTGCGCTCGGGGTTGAGGCGCTTGAGGATCTGGGCCAGCACGTTCACCGTCTGCTCGCTGCTCAGTCCTGTCTTCTTGGTCTGGAACTTTTCAGCAGGTCCTTAGTGGTCATGGGCTTCCGTGTCAGGTAGCGGCGCACGGCATCCTCAGTCACCTGCACGTCGCTGAGGATGGGAGGGTGGGGAAGGTGGCATCAGTGAGCTTGTCCCCGGTAGCCCTTGCCCTGCCCCTGCTGTCCTCGTCAACTTACCCGCTACTGGGTGTTGACTTGCCCGATGGCGGCTGGGGGGTCGACTTCCCAGACAGGCTCTGGGGCCCTGCGTCCAGCCGCAACCGCTTGGCTGCAGGCATCTCGTTCACCCGCTTCCCTGTGGGAGTGGCATCAGGGCTGAGTCTTGGGGCAGGAGGCTGAACCCCTGAGCAGGACCCCGGGCTGGGCAGTGCCAGGATTAGGGTTCAGGGGGGATTGGGGACAGACAGGCCTCCACCCCATCTCCATCTCCTCTCTGTCTTAAGCCCCAACAGAGGTCGGGAGGCCGTGGCTGTGGGGAGTGGGGAGGCCACAGGCACTCACCTTGCTCGAGTTTGCTGGCAGCCGCCCGCAGGGTGGAGGAGGTGCTGCCGCCCTCTGCGCTGGGCGTGCCTGGGCGGCTGTTGCCCCTCGAACTCCCTCCCGACGGCTTCCGCTCTCTCTTGGGTGGCGTCTTCTTCTTCTGCGGAGGTCAGGGTGGGGTGAGGGGTGTGAGTCTGGAAACAGACGCTGAGGCCTCCCCTGTCACCGGGCTGGGCCTTACCGCCATGAAGAGGGCCGAGGAGGCCTCGCTGTCAATGTCGCTCTCCTCTGAGCTGTCCGACTCCTCGCTGCTGTCTGCGGGGCACAGGAAAGGGGTCAGGGCCAGAGCAACCCTGGGACCCGGCATCCACCCGTACCTCCACTGCAGATGAGGGAGGCCTGCAGGGGAGAGGGGAGGAGGCAGCAGAGCGCCAGGGCCTGACCCGAGCCTCCAACATGGGGCCACACCAGCCGCACCTTTCCTGCGCTTCTTCTCCTGCGGGGTGGGCGCCTTCTTCTCCTCCTCCTCCTCCTTGTCCTCCTCAGGCGGCTTCTCCTCCTCACTCTCCTCGCTACTGTCGCTCTGCTCATCAACACCTGGGGGGACAGGGTATGAGCAAGAGCAGGGATGCACTGCCCCATCTCCCTGGGGCCCGCCTAGCCGCCACCTACCCTTGGGCCCCTCCTCCTGCTGGGGCGGCTTGGCCTTGCTCTCAGGCTCGTCCTGAGAGCTGCTGTAAGACAGGGACGGCAGAGGGTGAGTGCGCGCCCGCGAGGCCGCACGGGGTCTGGAAGCCACCTCCCGTCGGCCTCACCTGGAGCCGTCAGCCTCACCTGGAGCCGTCAGCCTCACCTGGAGCCGTCCGACATGTAGTCCACCTCCTGGCCCTCGAAGTCCCCATCATCGCTGTCCTCAAAGGCCTCGTCGTCTGAGCCCTTCTTCTTCTTCTTCTTCCTGCCACCCTTGGCCAGCGGCACCTTCTTCTTGGCCTTGGGGGCTCTGCCGCCTGGGAAGGGAGGGAAGGAAGGAAAAGCAGGGGAGGCAGTGGGTATCTGTTGTGTTTTTCACATTTTGTGCAGTTTTCACATCCTGGGGGGCCTCACTGACTGGGGAGACTGCCCCACCAAGGCCAGCCTGGGAGCTCAGCTCCCCTAAACAAACTCCTGGTCCAGACCCCACACCCCAACCCACGTTCTCTAACGCTCACAGACCACTCCGCCTCTCCCAGACCACCCCAGGCGAGGCACCTGATAACTAGGGACAGCCCCTACAGCCCAGAGCGCACAGGAATTATTGAAACTGGCCAGCCCAGAGTTGCAGTTTCTCATAGGAACCCCCGTAAAGACCACAGCCAGGCCAGGTGCAGTGGCTCATGCCTGTCATCCCAGCACTTTGGCAGGCTGAGGCGGGAGGATGGCTTGAGCCCAGGAGTTTCCAGACCATCCTAGGCAACATAGGGAGTGAGACCCCAGTATCTACAAAAAATACAAATATTAGGCCAGGTGCTGTGGCTCACACCTGTAATCCCAGCACTTTGGGAGGCCAAGACAGGCAGATTACCTGAGCTTGGGAGTTTAAGACTAGCCTGGCCAACATGGTGAAACCCCGTCTCTGCTAAAAACACAAATAGCCT
>NW_016829688.1:0-1654 GCF_001698545.2 Rhinopithecus bieti | reverse complement strand
AATGTGTGGATTTATCTCACAGAGTTAAAACTTTTTCTTAGTTTAGCAGCTTGAAAACTCTTTTTTGTAGAATCTACGAAGGGACATTTTTGAGTATATTAAGGACTATAATGAAAAACCAAATATATCATGATTAAAACTGGAAACAAGCTTTCTGTGATAATGCTTTGTGAAGTTCATCTCACAGAGTTAAAACTTTGTTTTGATTCAGCAGGTTGACAACACTTTTTTGAAGTATCTACGAAAAGATGTTTCTGAGCCACATGAAGTCTATAGTAAAAAATTGAATATCCTGCAAAAGTAACAGAAACAAGCTATCTGTGAAAATGCTTTACAATGTGTAGATTTAGCTCACAGTGTTAAACTTTTGTTTTATTCAGCATGTTGGCAACCCTCTTTTGCAGAATGTATGTAGTGACTTTTCTGAGCCCATTGAGGCCTATAGTGAACAACAGAATATTCCATGATAAAAACTAGAAACAAAGTGTCTGTGAAAATACTTTGTGATGTGTGGATTCAGCTCACAAAGTTAAATCTTTGTTTTGATTCGATAGGTTAAAAAGACACTTTTTGTAGAATCTATGAAGAAATGTTTCTGAGCCTATTGAGGCCTATAGTGAAAACCAAATATCCCACGATAAAACTAAAACAAGTGATCCTAGAAAATGCTTTGCTATTTGTAGATTCATCTCAAAGAGTTAAACCTTTGTTTTGATTCAACAGGTTGGAAACACTATTCTTGTACAATATACAAAGCAACATTTCTGAGCCAATAGTCAACTATATTGAAAAAACAAATATCCTGTGATGAATACTAGAACCAAGCTATTTTTGAAAATGCTTTGTGATGTGCGGGTTTATCTCAGAAAGTTAGCTCTGTGTTTTTATTCAGCTGGTTGGAAAATTTTATTTGTAGAGTCTACGAGTGGACATTTATGAACCCATTACAGCTATAGTGTAAAAACAGAATATCCCATGGTGAAAACTAAAAACAAACTATCTGTGAAAATACTTTATGATGTATGGATTCATCTCACAGAGTTAAACCTGTATTTTCATACAGCACATTGGAACGTCTTTTTGTAGAATCTACAAGAGGATATCTCTGAGCGTACTGAGCCCAGTAGTACAAAAACAGAATATCCCATGATGAAAACTAGGATCAAGCTACCTGTAAAAATGCTTTCTGATGTGTGGATTTATCTCACTGAATGGAACCTGAGTTTTGATTAATCAGGCTGGAACCACTCTTTCTGTATTATCTATAAAGGGACTTTTTTTTAGACCATTGAAACCTATAGAGAATCCAAATATAAAACAATACAAGCTGGAAACAAGCTATCAGTGAAAATGCTTTGCAATGTGTGGATTCATCTGACAAAGGTTAACCGGTTTTTTCATTCAACAAGTAGGAAGCACTCGTGTTGTAGAAGTTACTACGAGACATTTGTTAACCCATTGAGGCCTATAAAAAATGGAATATTCCATGATAAAAACTAGAAATAAGTTGTTTGTATAAATGCTTTGGGGTGTGTAGTTTATTCTCACAGGGTTAAACTTGTCTTTTGATTCAGCAGGTTGGAAACACTTTTTTTTTATTATTATTATACTTCAACTTCTAGGGTATATGTGCATAACGTGCAGGTTTGTTACA
>NW_016829687.1:0-2722 GCF_001698545.2 Rhinopithecus bieti | reverse complement strand
ATGGTCTCGATCTCCTGACCTCGTGATCCACCTACCTCGGCCTCCCAAAGTGCTGGGATCACAGACTTGAGCCACCGCGCCTGGCCAATTTTTTTTTTTTTTTTTTTTGAGACACAGTCTCATTCAGTTGCCCAGGCTAAAATGCAGTCTCATTCTGTTGCCCAGGCACAATCTCGGCTCACTGCAACGTCCATCTCCAGGGTTTAAGTGATTCTCATGCCTCAGCCTCCTGAGTAGTTGGGATTACAGGCATGCTGTACCACACCTGTCTAATTTTTTTATATTTAGTAGAGACGGGGTTTCACCATGTTGGCCAGGCTGGTCTCAAACTCCTGGCCTCAAGAGCTCTGTTTGCCTCAACCTCCTAAAGTGCTGGGATTACAGGTGTGAGCCACTGCCAAAAACATTAATTTCTTAATATAGAACCCCTTTGAGAATCTGATAAAAATTACGGACTTTTGCTTCAGAAAATTCACGTATAAATGTGTGTACTCACATTTTCAGATGGTCATAGTTCTGAAATGAATTTGCAGTCTTCACACTTATTGACCCTCCTTTAGAACCTCTGTTCTAGAGGATCTAATGTTATATGATCTTCCATAGAAGGTCATACATGGAAGATTTATTTATTTACTAGATTTTTTTAAAGTGTTTTATTCAAGGTACCAAGGAAACACAGATACAAGTAAGATGGGTCTTTGCAGGTTAATATGGGATCTGTGATACATAAATAATGATAATAAGATGTAATATGGTAAGTGCTCCAAGACAAACCTAGCTTTATAGGAATTGAGATGGGCTGGGCGTGGTGACTCGGGGGCGGGGCACGGTGGCTCACGCCTGTAATCCCAGCACTTTGGGAGGCTGAGGTGGGTGGATCATGAGGTTAGGAGTTCAAGACCAGCCTGGCCAAGATGGTGAAACTCTGTCTCTACTAAAAATGCAAAAATTAGCTGGGTGTAATGGCGGGCGGCTGTCATCCCAGCTACTTGGGAGGCTGAGGCAGAGAATTGCTTGAACCTGGGAGGTGGAGGTTGCAGTGAGCCAATATTGTGCTACTGCACTCCAGACTGGGCAACAGACTGAGACTCTGTCTCAAAAAAAGAGGAGAGGCCGGGCACGGTGGCTCACACCTGTAATCCCAGCACTTTGAGAGGCCGAGGCAGGTGCATCACGAGGTCAGGAGATCGAGACCATCCTGGTTAACACGGTGAAACCCCGTCTCGACTAAAAATACAAAAAATTAGCTGGGCATGGTGGCGGGTGCCTGTAGTCCCAGCTACTTGGGAGGCTGAGGCAGGAGAATGGCGTGAACCTGGGAGGTGGAGGTTGCAGTGAGCCGAGATCATGCCACTGCACTCCAACCTGGGCAACAGAGCAAGACTCTGTCTCAAAAAAAAAAAAGGAGAAAGGTTATTTCTGTCAGAGGGATTAAAGTAGCTTTTGAACAGGGGCTTGAAGAATGGTGGAATTGTGCTGGTTTGTTATGAGCAACAGAATTCTAGATAAGAGAGCTTCCCGAGCCTGAGTCTGAAAGCAAGAAATCATAGGTCTCTATGAGGGTTTAATTTGATGAGTGAGTAGGATGTATGAAGGACAGTAGTAGAAAAAGAATGAAAGGTTAGGGCTAGATCATGATGATACTGATCACCACACAGAGAAGTTGGAACTTTGATAAATGGTGGGCAAGCCACTGAGATGGAATTTGACTATAGTCGTCATTTAGAAAAATTACTGTGGTGAAGTGGACTGGAAGGAAGACTTGAGGTTGGGAGACCTGTTACACCAGAAGTCAGGCAGAGACATAATGAAGGCCTGGTAGCATTAGGAACGGAGAGTGGGGAGAACCAAAAGAATGATGGAAGTAGAATCAGTGAGACTTAACAAGATTACGTATTTAAGGCTAGGGAATGGTTGAAGATGACTTGGATATTTTGAGTCTGGTGAAGATAGTACCATTAACACACTCCAATGAGAAAACTCTTGTTACAACAACCCTTTACTCAGGTTATTGCTGTTCTTGATGTTCATTGGAATCTCTAGGCTTTTCAGTATGTCATTTTCTTTCTTTTTTTTTTTTTTTTTTTCTTGAGACAGAGTCTCGCTCTGTTGCCCAGGCTGGAGTGCAGTGGTATGATCTCAGCTCACTGCAATCTCCATTTCCCAGGTTCAAGCAGTTCTCATGCTTCAGCCTTCCAAGTTTCTGGGATTACAGGTGCGTGCCACCACACCCAGCTAATTTTTGTGTTTGTCGCAGAGACAGGGTTTCGCCATGTTGGACAGGCTAGTCTTGAACCCCTGACCTCAAGTGATCCGCCCTCCTTAACCTCCCAAGGTGCTGGGATTGCGGATGTGAGCCACTGTACCCAGCCCAAGTCATTTTCTTACTAGTCAAATCCCTTTTTACCTCTCTTCCTTCTTAACATACCCTCAAACTCCTTTCTCTTCTGTTTTTCTACTTCATTTGTCCTATACATCTTAGGTCTAGTCAAATCCAGCCATCCATTTTCTCCATTCCTATAGCCACAGTATAGAGTGCTGTTGGAGATTTTTACGGACTTATGAATTGGCACCACCCCTTGATTTTTAACATTAGCTGAGCTCTCAGTAGAACCCTAATACCGTTTATATCCTTGGTCTGCTTTTTTCTCCCATTTTGCTTAGATAGAGTCTAAATTTTCATTTTTAAAAAATTTTATAAAGGAAAGAGGGCCAGGCGCAG
>NW_016829686.1:0-530 GCF_001698545.2 Rhinopithecus bieti | reverse complement strand
TATAATTTTATCTGAGGATATTTCCTTTTCACTGTAGTCCTCAATGTGCTTCTAAATATCCCATTGCAGATTCCATGAAAACAGTTTTAGCAAACTTCTCCAGGAAAAGAAATATGTAGCTCTGTGAGATGAATTCACACATCACAAAGCAGTTTCTCAGAAAGCTTCTTTCTAGTTTTTATCTGAGGATATTTCCTTTGTCTGCTTAGGCTTCAATGCAATCCAAAATATCCCTCTCAGATTCCCTGGAAATGCTGCTACCAAGCTACTCCAGGAAAAGAATGGTGTAAGTTTATGAGATGAATTCTCAAATCGGAAAGCAGTTTCTCAGAAATTTTCTTTCTATTTTATGTCTCAGGATATTTCCTTGGTCACAATAACCTTCAATGTTCTCTGAAATATCCCATTGCAGATTCCAAGAGAGCAGTGTTAGAAAACTGCTGAAAGAAAAGAACAGTGTATCTCTGTGAGATGAATTTACACATCAAAAAGCAGTTTCTCAGAAATCTTCTTTTTGTTTTTTATGAGGA
>NW_016829685.1:10753-13854 GCF_001698545.2 Rhinopithecus bieti | reverse complement strand
TGAATTCATCTCACAGAGCTACATCATGCTTTTCTTTGAGCCGTTTGATAACACTGTCTTCGTGGAGTCTGCAATAGGACATTTTTGAGTGCTTTGAAGCCTATGGTGACAAACGAAATATCCTCAGAAAAAAATTAGAAAGAAGCTTTCTGAGAAGCTGCTTTTTGATGTGTGAATTCATCTGACAAAGTTACACTGTTCTGTTCATTGATCAGTTTGCTAACATTGTTTTCTTGGAATCTGCAATAGGATATTTCAGAGTGCATTGCAGTTTATGGTGAAAAAGGAAATAACCTGAGACAAAAACTAGAAGGAAGCTTTCTGACGAACTGCTTTCTGATTTCTGAAATCATCTCACAGAGTTACACCTTTTTTTTCATGGAGCAGTTTGGTAGCCCTGTTTTTGGGCAATCTGAGAAGGGATATTTTGGATCACATTGAAGCCTATGGTGTCAAAGGAAATATTCTCTGATTAAAACTATGTAGAAGTTTTCAGATACATTTCTTGGTGATGTGTGAATTCATCTCACAGTTACAACTTTCTTTGCATGGAGCAGTTTGCTAACACTGTTTTCATGGAATCTGTAAAGGGATATTTTGGAGTGTACCGAGGCCTATGGTGAAAAAGGAAATATCCTCAGATTAAAATGGAAAGAAACTTTCTGAGAAACTTCTTTGTGATGTGTGTATTCATATGACAGAGTTACACTGTTGATTTCATTGAGCAGTTTGCTAACACTGTTTTCTAGGAATCTGCAATCTCATATTTTGGAGCGCATTGAGGCTTATGGTTACAAAGGAAATACATTCACATATCAACTAGAAAGAAGCCTTCTAGTTTGCCACTTTGTGATGTGTTACTTCATCTCCCAGAGTTACAGAATTCTTTATATGGATCAATTTTATCACTGTTTTGGGCAATCTCAGTAGGGATATTATGGTTAGCATTGAAGCCTAGGGTAACAAGAAATTATCCTCACATAAAAACTAGAAAGAAGCTTTCACAGAAAGGCTTTGGTATGTGTGAATTCATCTCACAGAATTACACCTTTGTTTGCATGGAGCAGTTTGCTACACTGTTTTCATGAAATCTGCAAAGGGATATTTGGAAGCACTTTGAGGCCAATGGTGTAAAAGGAAATATCCTCAGGTAAAAACTAGAAAGAAGCTTTGTGAGAAAATGCTTTGTGATGTGTGAATTCATCTCACAGAGATACAGTGTTCATTTCATGGAGCAGTTTGGTTGCAGTGTTTTTGGGGAATCTGAGAAGGGATATTTCCGAATGCAATGATGCCTATGGTGACAAAGAAAAATTCATTTTGTTTTGTGAATTCATGTCAACGGTTTAACCTTTTCTTTTCATGGTACAGTTTGCTAACATTGTTTTCCTGGAATCTGTAAAGGGATATTTGGGAAAGCATTGAGGCATAGGGTGAAGACGGAAGTATCCTTAGATAAAAACTAGAAAGAACCTTTCTGAGAAACAGCTTTGTGATGTGTAATTTCATCACACAGAGTTATACCATCCTTTTCATTGAGCAGTTTGATAACACTGTTTTCGTGGAACCTGCAATAGGATATTTGGGTGGGCATTGAAACCTATGGAGACAAAGGAAATAGCCTCAGATTAAAAAAAAGAAGCTTTCTGAGAAACTGCTTTGTGATGTGTGAATTCACCTCTCTGCGTTACACTGTTCTTTTCATTGAGCAGTTTGCTAACACTGTTTTCTTGGAATATTCTATGAGATACTTCTGAGTGCATTAAAGATTAAGGTGACAAAGTAAATATCCTCAGACAAAAACTAGAAAGAAACATTCTGAGAAACTGCCTTGGAATTTGTGAATTCATCGAACAGAGTCACATGATTCTTTTCATGGTGCAGTTTGTTAGCATTGTTTTCAGTCAATCTGAGAAGGTACCTGTGGATCTCATTGAAACCTATGGTGATAAAGGTAATATCCTCAGATTATAAGTAGAAAGAAGCTTTCTGAGAAAGTTTTTTGTTATGTGTGAATTCACCTCACAGTGTTACACTTTTCTTTTCATGGAGCAGTTTGCTAACGCTGTTTTCCTAGAATCTGCAAAGGGATATTTGGGAATCCATCGAGGACTATGGTGAAGTAGGAAGTAACCTCAGATAAAACTAGAAGGAGCCTTTCTAGATACTGCTTTGTGATGTGTGATTTCTTCTCACAGAGATACACCACACTTCCCCTTGAGCAGTTTGATAACACTGTTTTCATGGAATCTGCAATAGGGTATTTGGGAGTGCATTGAAGCCTATGGTGACAAAGTAAATATCCTCAGATAAGAACCAAACAGAAGCTTTCTGAGAAACTGCATTGTTATGTGTGAATTCATCTCACAGAGTTACACCTAACTTATCATGGAGCAGTTTGATAACACTGTTTTTGTGGAATCTGGCAAAGGATGTTTGGGAGTGCTCTGAGGCAAATGATGATAAACGAAATATTCTCAGATAAAAACTAGAATGAAGCTTTCTGAGAAACTACTTTGTGATGTGTAAATTCATCACATGGAATTACACGATTCTGTCATGGATCAGTATGGTAGCACTGTTTTTGATAAATCTGAGAAGGGATATTTTGGATCACATTGAAGCCTATGGTGACAAAGGAAATATACTCAGGGAGGAACTAGAAAGAAGCTTACTGGGAAAGGTCCTTCTGATGTGTGAATTCATTTCAGAGTTATACTGTTTTTTTCAATGAACAGTTTGCTAACACAGTTTTCTTGGAATCTGCACTGGGATATTTGGGAGTGCATTGAAGCTTATGATGACAAATATAAATCCTGATATAAAACTAGAAAGAATATTTCTGAGAAATCAATTTGTGATGTGATCATTCATCTCACAGAGTTACACAATACTTTTCATGGAGCAGTTTGGTAGCACTGTTTTTGGGGAATCTGAGAATGGATATTTTGGATCACATTGAAACTTCTGGTGACAAAGGAAATATCCTCACTTAAAAACTAGAAAGAATTTGTCTGAGAAAGGTCTTTGTGATGTCTGAGTTCATCTCACAGAAGTACACCAGTCTATTCATGGAGCAGTTTGCCAAAACTGTTTTCGTG
>NW_016829685.1:5213-8269 GCF_001698545.2 Rhinopithecus bieti | reverse complement strand
CATTCACCTCATAGAGATAAACCATATTTTTGATTGACCAGTTTGGCATCACTGTTTTTGTGGTGTCTGAGAAAAGATATTTGGGAATGCTTTAAGGCTGATGGTGGAAGAGTAAATATGCTGCACAGATCAAAGGTAGAAAGGAACCTTCTGAGAAATTTCTTTGTGATGGCACCCATCTCCCAGAGGTAAAGCATTCTTTTCATTGAGTAGTTTGTTAACCCTGTTTTTGTGGACTCTACAAAGGGATATACGAAGCACAGAGAAGCCTGTGGTGAAAAAGGAAATAACCTCAGATAAAAACTAGAAAGAAGCTTTCTGAGAGACTGTTTAGTGATGGATGAATTCATCTCACAGTGTTAAATCTTTCTTTTCATTGAGCAGTTTGGTAACACTGTTTTTGTGGAATCTGTAATGGGATATTTGGGAGCACATAGAGTCCTGAGGTGAAAGAAGAAAATTCTCCAGGTAAAAACTGGAGAGAATCTTTCAGAGAAAGTCCTTTGTGATTTGTGCATTCATCTAAAACAGCCAAATGTTTTTGTTGAGTGAGCACTTTGGCATCACTGTTTTAGTGGTGTCTGAGAAGGGATACTTCGGAGCACATTGAAACCTATGATATAAAAAGAAATATCCGTATATAAAAACTAGAAAGAAGCTTTCTGAGAAACTCCTTTGTGATGTGTGAATTCAACTCACTCAGTTACACTATTCTTTTCATTAAGCAGTTTGCTAACACTGTTTTCTTGGAATCTGCAATGGGATATTTCAGAGTACATTGATGCTCATGGTGACAAAATAAATAATATCATATAAAAACTAGAAGGAAGCTTTCTGAGACTACTTTGTGATGATTTAATTCATCCCACAGAGTTACACCACTCTTCTAATGGAGCAGTTTACCAGCAATGTTTCTGGGGAATCTGAGAAGGGATATTTTGGATCGCATTGAATCCAATGGTGACAAAGGAAATACCCTCACATAAAAACTGGAAAGAATCTGTCTTTGAAACTGCTTTGTGATGTGTTAGTTCATCTCACAGAGTTATATCCCTTTCTTTTCTTGGAGCACTTTGCCATCACTGTTTTTGTGGAATCTGCAAAGGGATATTTGGGAACACATGGAGGCCTGTAGTGAAAACGAAATATCCTCAGATAAAAACTAGAAAGAAGCATTCTGAGAAACTGCTTTGTTATGTGTGAATTCATCTCACAGAGTTACACCATTCTTTTCATGGATCAGTTTGGTAGCACTGTTTTTGAGGAATCTGGGAAGGGATGTTTTGGATTGCATTGAAGCCTTTGGTGACAAAGGAATTATCCTCAAGTAAAAACTAGAAAGAAGGTATCTGAGAAACTTCTTTTTGATGCATAAATTCACTTCACACAACTACACCTTTCTTTTAAGGAGCAATCTGCTAACACTATTTTCATGGAATATGCAATGGGATATTTGGGAGTGCATTGAGGCCTGTGGTGAAAAGGAAATATCCTCAGATAAAACTACAAAGCAGCTTTCTGAGAAACTGCTTTGTGATGGGTGAATTCATCGCACAGAGCTACATCGTGCTTTTCTTTGAACCATTTGATAACACCATCTTCGTGGAGTCTGCAATAGGATATTTAGGAGTACACTGAAGCCTATGGTGACAAAGGAAATATCCTCAGAAAAAAATTAGAAAGAAGCTTTCCGAGAATCTACTTTTTGATTTGTGAATTCATCTCACAGCAATACACTGTTCTATTCATTGATCAGTTTGCTAACACTGTTTTCTTGTAATCTGCAATGGGATATCTTGGAGGACATTGAAGTTAATGGTGACAAAGGAAGTATGCTGAGAGAAACACTAGAAAGAAACTTTCTGAGAAACTGATTTCTGATGTGCGAATTCACCTCACAGTGATACAACTTCCTTCTCTTGGAACAATTCCCCAGCACTCTTTTTGGGAAATTTGAGAAGGGGTATATTGAATTGCACTGAAGCATAGGGTGATATAGTAAATATCCTCAGGTAAAAACTAGAAAAAAACTTTCTGAGAAACAGTTTTCTGATGTGTGAATACATCTCACAGAGTTACACCGTTCTTTTCATCAAGCAGTTTGCTAACAGTGTTTTCTTGGAATCTGCAATGGGATATTTCGGAGCACCTTGAAACTTATGATGACAAAGGAAATATCTTCATATAAAAACTAGTAAGAAGCTTTCTGAGAAACTGCTGTGTGATGTGTTAATACATCTCAAAGTGTTACACGACTGTTTTCGTGGATCAGTTTGGTAGCACTGTTTTTGGGTAACCTGAGAAGAGATATTTTGGATTGCATTGAAGTATATGTTGACTAAGGAAATATCCTCAGCTAAAAACCAGAAAGAAGCTTTCTGAGAAAGTTTTCATCACGTGAGAATTCAACTCACAGAGTTACAAATTTCCTTTCATAGAGCAGTTTGTTAGCACTGTTTTTGTGGAATCTGCAAAGGGATATTTGGGAGCTCATTGAGGACTATGTTGAATAAGGGCATATTATCAGTTAAAAGCTAAGAACAATCCTTCTGAGAAACTGCTCTGTAATGTGTGAATTCATCTTACATAGTTACATTGTTGTTTTCATTGAACAGCTTGGTCACACTGTTTTCTTGGAATCTGCAATGGGTTATTTCAGATCACACTGAAGCCTATGGTGACAAAGGAACTATAATCAGACGAAAATCAAAAGAAGCCGTCTGAAAACTTTGTGTTGTGTCAATTCATCTCACAGAGTTACACTGTTCTTTTCATTGACCAGTTTGCTAACATTGTTTTCTTTGAATCTGCAATGGGATATTTTGGAGCACATTGAAGCTTGTGGTGACAAAGGAAATATCCTCAGACAAAAACTAGAAAGAAGCTTTCTGAAAACTGCTTTGTGATTTGTGAGTTCATCTCATAGTTACACGATTCTTTTCATGGAACAGTTTGTTAACCCTGTTTTGGGGAATCTGAGAAGAGATATTTTGGATCACAATGAAGCCTATAATGACAAAGAAAATATCCTCAGATAAAAACTAGAAAAAAGCTTC
>NW_016829685.1:0-2008 GCF_001698545.2 Rhinopithecus bieti | reverse complement strand
TAAAAACTGGAGACAAGCTTTTTGAGAAATGGTTTTTGATGTGTTTATTCATCTCATAGTGTTCAACCTTTTTTGCTGATTGAACAGTTCAGCATCACTGTTTTTGTGGTATCTGACAGGATGTATTTGGGAGCATATTGAAGCCTATGGTGAAAAAGGAAATATCCTCAGATTTAAACTAGAAAGAAGCTTTCTGAGAAACTGCTTTGTGATGGGTGAATTTATCTCACAGAGTTACACCATTCTTTTCATTGAGAAGTTTGATAACACTGTTTTTGTGGAATCTGCAGAGGGATATTCGGGAGCACATAGAGGTCTCAGTTGAAAAAAGAAAATTCTTCAGGTAAAAACTGGAGAGAAGCTTTTTGAGAAACTAATTTATAATGTGTGTATTCATCTCATAGAGCTAAACCTTTCCGTTGAGGGAGCACTTTGTCTTCACTGTTTTTATGGTGTCTGAGAAGGGATATTTGGGAGCCCATGGAAGTCTGTGGTGGAAAAGAAAATATCCTCAGATAAAAACTAGAAAGAAACTTTCTGAGAAATTGCTTTCCAATTTGTGAATTCATCTCACAGAGTTACAATTTCCTTTCATGGAATAGTTTGTTAACACTGTTTTTGTGGAATCTGAGAAAGGATATTTTGGATTACATTCAAGCCTATGCTGAAAACAGAAATATCCTCAAAAAATAAAAATAAGCTTCCTGAGAAACAACTTTGTGATGGGTGAATATATCTCACAGAGTTAAAGCTTTCTTTTCAATGCACAGTTTGGTAGCACTGTTTTTGTGGAATCGGCAGAGGGATATTTGGGAGCACACAGAAGCCTAAGGTGAAAAAAATATTCTTCAGGTAAAAACTGGAGAGAACTTTCTGAGAAACTCCTTTATGAGGAGTGCATTCATCTCATAGAGGTAAACGTTTCTGTTGATGGAACACTTTGGTATCACTGTTTTTGTGGTGTCTGACAAGGGATATTTGGGAGTGCATTGAAGCCTATGCTGGAAAAAAGAAATATCCTGATATAAAAAATAGAAATAAGCTTTCTGAGAAGCCGCTTTGTAATGTGTTAATTCATCTCACAGAGTTACATGATTAGCAGTTTGGTAGCACTGTTTTTGTTGAATCTGAGAAGGGATATTTTGGATCTCATTGAAGCCTATGATTACAAAGGAAATATCCTCAGATTAAAACCAGAAGGAAGGTTTCTGAGAATGTTCTTTGTGATGTATGAATTATTCTCACAGAGTTACACCTTTGCTTAATGGAGCAGTTTGCTGACACTGTTTTCATGGAATCTGCAAAGAGATATTTGGGAGTGCATTGAGGCCCATAGTGAAAAAGGAAACATCCTCAGATATAAACTAGAAAGAAGCTTTCTGAGAAACTGTTTGTGATGTGTCAGTTCATGTCACAGAGTTACAACGTTCTTTTCATGGAGCAGTTTGGTAACAATGTTTTCATGGAATCTTCAATAGGATATTTTGGAGCGCATTGAAGCCTAAGGTGACATAGAAATATCCCCAGATAAAAACCAAAAATAAGCTTTATGAGAAACTGCTTTGGGACGTGTGAATTCATCTCACAGAGTTGCACTGTTCTTTTCATTGATCACTTTGCTACCAGTGTTTTCTTGGAATCTACAATGGGATACTTTGAAGCACATCTACGCTTAGGGTGACAAAGGAAATATCCTCAGACAAAAACTAGAAAGAAGGTTTCTGAGAAACTGCTTTGTGTTTTGTGATTTCATATCACAGAGTTACACGATTATTTTAATGGAGCAGTTTGGTAGCCCTGTTTTCAAGGAGTCTGCAAAGGTATATTCGGGAGCTCCCAGAGGCCTATGGTGAAAAGAAAATAACTTCAGATCAAAACGAGAGAGAAGTGTTTCAAGAAACGGTTTTGTTGTGTGTATTCATCTCATGGAGTTTAAACTCTTTGTTGATTGAGGAGTTTTGCATTACTGTTTTTGTGCTATCTGAGAATAGATATTTAGGAACACATT
>NW_016829684.1:0-1872 GCF_001698545.2 Rhinopithecus bieti | reverse complement strand
AGATGTGGGTCTCACTTTCTTGCCCAGGCTGGTCTTGAATGCCTGGCCTCAAGCGATCTTCCTGCCTTTACCTCCCAAAGTGCTGGTTTATAGGCATGAGCCACTGTGCTTGGAGTATCTTTCTTTTATTTAATTCTTTTAAATATGTTTTGATAATTATTTTGTTTTTATTTTCAGAGTATAAGTTTTACACTTCTTTTGTTAAATTTATTCCTAAGTATTTTATCCTTTCCAATGCTATTGTAAATGCAACTGTTTCCTTAATTTCGTTTTCAATTTGTTTATTGAGTTTTGTAGATCTTGTATCTGCAAACTTGCAGAACTTATTACTTCTAATAGTTTTTTAAATAGATGCTTTAGGATTTCTATGTACAAGATCATATCACCTGTGAATAGAGATACTTTTACTTCTTTCTTTCTAGTCTGGATGCCTTTATTTCTTTTTCTTGCCTACTTGTCCTGGCTAGAAGCGCCAGTACAACGGTGAATAAAAGTGGTGAGAATGAATGTTGTTTTGTTCCTGATCTTAAGGGACAAGCATTCAGTCTTCGTTCTTCATAGGTGCCCTACCAGGTTGAGGAAGTTCCCTTGTACACCTAGTTTGTTAAGTGTTTTTATCATGAATGGGTATTTGTCAAATGCTTTTTTGTCATCTATTGATGTGATCACATTATTTTTGTTCTTTAGTCTATTGATATGGTGTACTGCATTAATTGATTTTTGAATGTTAAACCAACCTTGTATTCCTAGGATAAATCTTACTTGTTTTTGTTTGTTTAGTGACTTTCCTGGACTGATTCTGTAAACTGGATTCCCTGTAGTTTGCCATCACAGAAGTGTCTTCTCAGTTAATTTAGTGGTTACTTGATGACTGGTCTCAGTTACTTAAATGCCTTGAACCTATAAATCTTCCACCATTTGCCAAGAGCTTTGTGTCTGTGTTTGGGCATGCCTTCAACACTCAGGTACTTACAACTCTGCTTTAGCCTTCACTGCTTGAACAGAGTCTCAAAGTCAGCCAAAGATGCAAATTTTAGGGCTTTTTAGGTCTTTCCTGAGCATGTGGACAGCCCTATACATTCAGACAACCTTCTAGTCCTTTAGAAATATATCTGAACTTTTTAATCCCCACTTCCTCCCATGATACCTCATTTCCCAGACCTTTTAAGCTCTTGGGTAGGCTTTTGTTTAACCATGATTATTAAGTTTGGTGTTTATCTTCACCACATGTTTTTCTGTGTGTATGTGTATGTGTACATATAGTAATATAGTTTTTATATACCTTCAAATATTTTGGCATTGCCTAATTTATTTATTTCCTTTTAATTATACACGTAATACATGAATAGATTGTCGTGTAAAAATACAAACAATACAGATGAAGATAAAATCTACCTTGATTTACCACCCAGTCCTAATCCAGAGGTGAACACTTTCATCTGACTGGTGGGTATCATTCAAGATTTTTTCATGTATACATATGTTTTTTATTGGTGTTTCTGTGTTTTTAAAGATAAATGTCATCATGCTACATATATTGTTTTTTAACTTGCTTTTATCTCTTCGTGATACAACTTTGAGATTTTTTTTTTTTTTTTTTTTTTTTTTAAGAGGTGGAGTCTCGCTCTGCCACCCAGGCTGGAGTGCAGTGGCATGATCTCGGCTCACTGCAACCTCCACCTCCTGGGTTCAAGCAATTCTCGTGCCTCAGCCTCCCGATTAGGTGGGACTACAGGCACACACTGCCATGTCTGGCTAATTTTTTTTTATTTCAGTAGAGATGGGCTTTCACTGTGTTGCCCAGGCTGGTCTCGAACTCCTGAGCTCAAGCAATCTGCCTGCCTCAGCCTCCCAAAGTGCTAGGATTACAGG
>NW_016829683.1:0-986 GCF_001698545.2 Rhinopithecus bieti | reverse complement strand
GCCTCCCAAAGTGCTGGGATTACAGGCTTGAGCCACCGCGCCCGGCTAGTGAGGTCTTTTTTCTATATCTCCTTAACTGAGGATAAGCACTGGTCACTGCCGTGTTGGGTGGCTAAAATTCAGATAGGGAGTATGCAGTATTGCATAGGGAGTATTGGCTTGAAAAAAATAGTGGGCAAAGTTTAGGGTCCCCATAGTAATGGGAAAAGAAAGTGTTACCGAAACACCAGGGGTTCAGTCTAGGTCCTGCTACTCGCTGCACAGGAATCCAATCACTAAAACAGCGAGTATCGCCAGGAAGGAAGGCTTTAATCTGGAGCTGCAGCCAAAAAGATGGGAGATTAGTCTCAAAGTCATCTCCCTGACTAACATTAATTAACAAAATTTTGTGTAACAATATCAAGAGCTCTATTATACATGTAATTGGAGTCCTAGATGGAGAAAATAAAGAATATAGAACGAACATTTATTTGAAGAAATAGTAGTCAAAATTTTCCCAAAGTTGTTGAAAAATATTTACAAATTGAAGAAGCATAGAAAATAAATAAAGATATATCCAAAAAGCCCACTATTGAGTTACATAGTTAAACTGCCAAGGATAAAGGCAACAGAAGAAAAATGAGGTACTATGTACAGTGGAAAAATTATATTATAAATGTATACTGATTTCATATCTAAATTATGAGAACTAAAAGACATGAGAAAACTTAAAAATGATGAGAGGGGAAAACAACCAACCATAACAACTGCATAAATAAACAAGCAAAAACCCTCAACTCATAATTTCAAATCCAGAAAAAATATATTTTAAGAATAAAAGTAAAGATATTTTTAGACAAACAACACTAAGACATTTCACCACCAGCAGGTTTTCAGTACAAATAATACTAAAGGAAACTAGGCGGGCTAAAGGAAAATTATACCAGATGGAAAGTAACTCAGGACAAGATGAAGATAACGAGAAACACCTAATATGTGGATACTGT
>NW_016829682.1:9094-13918 GCF_001698545.2 Rhinopithecus bieti | reverse complement strand
AAAAAAAAAATGGCAAGAGTAAGTCCTTACTTATCAATAATAACATTTAATATAAATGGACTAAACTCTCCATCAAAAACATAGATGAGTTGAATGGATGAAAAGAAAAAAACAAAACCCATTGATCTGTTACCTACAACAAACACTTTACCTATAGTGACACATGGATTGAAAATAAAGGGATGGAAAAAGATATTTCATCCCAATGGAAACCTAAAACAGCAAGAGTCACTATACTTATGTAAGACAAAATAGATTTTAAGACAGAAACTATAAGAAGGGCACTATATAATGATAAATGGATCAATTCAGCTAAAGAATATAACAATTTTAAATATATATGCACCCAACACTGGAGCACCCACATATATAAAGCAAATATTATCAGAGCTAAAGAGAGAGTTAGGCTCCAATGCAATGATAATTGGAGACTTTAACACCCCACCTTTTGCATTGGACAGATCTTTCAGGGAGAAAATCAACAAAAAATCAGACTTAACCTGTAGTATAGATTTGACAGATATTTACAGAATATTTTAACCAACAACTGCAGAATACACATTGTTTTCCTCACCACATGCATTATTCTCAAGGATAGACCATACATTAGGTCACAAAACAAGTCTTAAAACATTCAAAAATAACTGAAATAATATCAAACATCTTCTCTGATCACAATGAAATAAAACTATATGTTAATAATAAGAGGGATTTGGGGAACCATACAAATACATGGAAATCAAACAATATGCTCCTGACTGAACAGTGGGTCAATGAAGAAATGAATAAAAATATTTAAAGTTTATTGAAATGAATGACAATGAAAAAACATACCAAAATCTATGGGATACAACAAAAGCTGTACCAAGGAAATTTCACAGCTATAAGTACCTACGTTATAAAAGAGGAAAAACTTCAAGTGAACAATCTAACAGTGCATCTTAGAGAACTAGAAAAGCATGAGCAAACCAAACTCGAAACTAGAAGAAAAGAAATAAGAAAGATCAGTGCAGAAATAAATGAAATTAAAATAAAATGTACAAAAGATAAGTTAAACAAAAGTCAATTTTTTGAAAAGTTAAAGAAAATTTACAAATCTTTAGCCAGACTAATGAAGAAAAAAATATAGAGGATCCTCACAAATAAAATTAGAAATTAATAAGGAAACATTACAATGGATATTGTAGAAATGCAAAGATCATTTGTGGCTACTGTGAGCAACTATATGCCAATAAATTGGAACATCTAGAAGAAATGGACAAACTTTTAGATAAATACAACTATCAAGATTGAACCAAGAAGAAATCCAAACCTGAACAGAAAAATAACAAGTAACAAGATCAAAACTGTAATAAAAAATCTGACAGTAAAGAAAATCCTGGGACCTGATGACCTAATTCAAATATTTAAAGAAGAACTAGCACCAATACTAATCAAACGATTCTGAAAATTAGAGGTGAAAGGATTACTTCCAAACTCATTCTACAAGGCCAGTATTACTGTGGTACCAAAACCAGACAAAGATACATCAAAACAAAACAAAACAAAACAAAACAAAAACAAAAACACACACAAAAAAACTATAGGCCAAAATTTGTGATGAATATTGATGCAAAAATTATCAACAAAATACTAGCAAACTAATTCAATAATACATTAGAAGGATCATTTATCATCACCAAGTAGGATTTATCCCTGCAATGCAAGGATGGTTCAATGTATACAAATCAATCAGTGTGATACATTGTATCAACAGAATGAGGATAAAAACAAATGATTATTTCAACTGATGATTTAAAAGCATTTGATGAAATTTAACATATCTTCATAATACAAATCCTGAAAAAAACCTGGGAATAGAAGGAATGTAGCTTAGCATGGTAAAAGCAATACATGAGAGACCCATGGCTGGTATCCTACTAAATGGAGAAAAATTAAAAGTCCTCTAAAATCTGGAGCACAACAAGCATGCCCACTGTCACCACTGTTACTCAATATAGTACTGGAATTTCTAGCTAGAGCAATCAGACAACAGAAAGATATAAAAGGCATCCAAATTGAAAAAGAAGGCTGGATGTGGTGTCTCATGCCTGTAATCCCAGCACTTTGGAATCCACCGCCAAGGTGGGTGGATCACCTGAGGTCAGGAGTTTGATACCAGCTTGACCAACATGATGAAACCCCATCTCTACTAAAAATACAAACATTAGCCAGGCATGGTGGCACACCCTTATAATCCCAGCTACTTGGGAGGCTGAGGCAGGAGAATCGCTTGAATCCAGGGGTTGGAGGTTGCAGTGAGCCAAGATCGCACCACTGTACTCCAGACTGGATGACAGAGCAAGACAGCATCTCAAAAAAAAAAAAAAAAAAAAAATGAAAAAAAAAATGAAAAAGAAGAAGTCTAATTATCTTTATTTGCTGATAATATGATCTTCTATTTAGAAAAACCTAAAGATTCCACAAAAAAATTATTAGAACTGATAAATAAATTTAGTAAAGTTGTGGAATGCAGAATCAACATACAAAATCTGTAGCATTTCTATATGCCAACAATGAGCAATCTGAAAATTAAATAAATAATTCCTCTACAATAACCACATATAAAATTAAATTTCTAGGTATTAATCAAAATAGTGAAAGATCTCTATAATAAAAATTATAAAACTATAAAACACTAATTTAAAACATTGAACAAGACACCAAAAACATGAAAAAATATTCCATGTTCATGGACTGGAGGAATCAATATTATTAAAATATTTGTACTACCTGAAGCAATCTACAGATTCAATGCATTAATATATCAATATTCTTCACAGAAATAGAAAAAAATCCTAAAATTTATAGAGAACCATAAAACACCTAGGATAGCTAAAACTATCCTAAGCAAAAACAATGAAACTCTAGGAATCACATTATCCAACTTCCAATTATACTACGGAGCAATAGTAATCAAAACAGCACCATACTGGCATAAAAATAGACATATAGACAAATGAGACAGAATAAACACATAAACAAATCCTCATACCAACAGAGAAATCATTTACAACAAAGGTGTAAGGAACATACACTGGGGAAAAGAGAGTTCCTTCAATAAATGATGCTGGGAAAACTGGCTATCCATATGAAAAACAATGAAACTAGACAACTGTCTCTCCCATATACAGAAATACAATAAAAAATCAATAAAAGGCTTAAATCTAAGACTTCAAACTATGAAACTACTACAAGAAAACATTAGGGAAAATCTCTAGGACATTGGTATGGGCAAAAGTTTCTTTAGTAATACCCCAAAAGCACAGGCAACTGACACAAAAATGGACAAATGAGATCACATCAGGTTAAAAAGCTTCTGAACAGCAAAAGATACAATCAACAAAGTGAAGAGACAACTCTAAGAATAGGAGAAGGCTGGGTGCGGTGGCTCACGCCTGCAATCTCAACACTTTAAGAGGCCAAGGCCGGGTGAATCACGAAGTCAGGAGTTTGAGACCAGCCTGGCCAACATGGCGATACCCTGTCTCTATAAAAATACAAAAATTAACTGGGCATGGTGGTGGATGCCTGTAATCTCAGCTACTCAGGAGGCTGAGGCAGGAGAATCCCTTGACCCCCAGAGGTGGAGGTTGCTGTGATCCGAGATCACTCCATTGCACTCCAGCCTGGGTGACAGGATGAGTCTCCGTCTCAAAAAAAAAAAGAATGGGAGAAAATATTTATTTGTAACTGCCCATCTGACAAAGGATTAATAACCAGAATATATAAGAAGATCAAATAATCTGGAAAAAAAAACTAATAATCTGATTAAAAATAAAAACTGGCCAAAAAATTTGAATAGGCTTTTCTCAAAATAAGACATACAAATAATAAACAGGAATATAAAAAGTGCTCAACATTATTGATGATCAGAGAAATGCAAATTAAAACTACAGTGAGATAGCATCTCACCCCAGTGAAAATGGCTTCTATACAAAGGGAAGTCAATAACAAATGTTAGCGACGATGTGGAGAATAGGAAACCTTGTGCAGTTGGTGGAAGTGAAAATCAGTACAATCACTATAGAAAAAAGTTTGGAGATTCGTCAAAAAAACTAAAATTTGAGCTACCATGTAGTCCAGCAATCCCACTGCAGGGTATATATCTAAAAGAAAGAAAATCAATATATCGAAGGGATATCTTCACTCCCATGTTTGAGGCAGTGCTGTCCTTGATAGCTAAGATTTGGAAGTGGCTTAACCTGTTTATTAATCAAGAGATGAATGGATAAAGAAAATGTGGTAATATTTACAATGGAGTACTATTTTATCCATTAGAAAGAATGAGATCGTGTCATTTGCAATAACATGGATAGAACTGGAAATCATTCTGTAAAGTGATATAAGCCAGGAACAGAAAGACAAACATTGCATGTTCTCATTTATTTGTGGGATCTAAAAATGAAAAAAAAAACTGAATCCATGGACATAGAGAGTAGAAGAATGGTTACTTGAGGCTGGAAAGCATAGTGGGTGGCTGGAGGGGAGGTGGGGATGGTTAATGGATACAAAAAAAGATAGGAATAATGAATACGATGTACTATTTTATAGTACAATGGGGTGACTCTAGTCAATAATAACTTAATTGTACAGTTTTAAATAACTTAAAGAGTGTAATTGGATTATTTATAACACAAAGGACAAATGCTTAAAAATATGGATACCCCATTCTTCATGACATGCTTATTTCACATTGCATGCCTTCATCAAAACATCTCATGTACCACATAAATATATACATCTACTATATATCCACAAAAACTAAAAATAAAAAGAGTATTT
>NW_016829682.1:6430-7825 GCF_001698545.2 Rhinopithecus bieti | reverse complement strand
TTTTTTTTTTTTTTTACATTTTCAAAATAAATATTAATGACTCCAGAAGCCTGCTAAGAATGACATCCAGAAATGTGATAACCCCTTTAACAACTTATAATATCTTAGCTTTCTTTACTTTATTAACATTATTGCATCTTTTCAGTCTTTAAGTACTTTTAAGGGTTATTGGCCTTCACCTTAAAGATTAGTGAATCTCAGTAAGACTGACTACAAAGCAAATTTCTTTCAAAAAATGTGCTTTTTAAAAATAAGTATCTTGAAATGAGATGGTAATTTCCAACGGAAAATGGTATTTATTTTCAATAAATTTATAAAATAAATAGTTCTTAGATTTCTAGGTGTTATAAAAGACTAAACTTTTAAGAATAATTCTACCAACATAAAGAATTACACTAATTATTATTATTATTATTATTATTTTATTTTTATTTTTTATTTTTCCAAGAAAAGACATACAGGGCAGGGGGGCGGTGGCTCAGGCCTGTAATCCCAGCACTTTGGGAGCCGAGGCAGGAGGATCACGAGGTCAGGAAATCAAGACCACCCTGGCCAACATTGTGAAACCCCATCTCTACTAAAAACACAAAAAATTAACCAGGTGTGGTGGCAGGCGCCTGTAAGCCCAGCTACTTGGGAGGCTGAGACAGGAGAATCACTTGAAAGAGGGAGGCGGAGGTTGCAGCCAGCTGAGATTGCACCATTGCACACCAGCCTGGTCAAAAAGAGCAAAACTCCGTCTCAAAAACAAACAAACAAAAAAGGACATACAGATAACCTGCCTACTGTACAAACAATAAAGAAAACTAACGAAAGGAGATTTAGATTTTAACATTGTTGTATTAAATTAGACAATCCCAAAGTGTAATAGTTTCCTACTCAGGGAGAGTTAACCTGAGTTATACATTCTTTAATACATTTTTTTTCCAGTCTTTGGTCTTTTTCATGGGTCAACACTGCTTTATCATTAATGTTTGAGAAATACTGCTTTGTAATATGTAGACCTGCTACATAAAATAATTTTTCAATAAATTATTGTTTTTGCCATTATACCCATTATAATTTCCCATTCCCTTTTGTTCTTCTGTAAAATACAAATTTGTAGGCTGGGTGCGGTGGCTCACGCCTGTAATCCCAGCACTTTGGGAGGCCGAGGCAGGGGGATCATGAGATCAGGAGATCGAGATCATCCTGGCTAACACAGTGAAACCCTGTCTCTACTAAAAATACAAAAAAATTAGCCGGGCACGGTGGCAGATGCCTGTAGTTCCAGCTACCTCGGGAGGCTGAGGCAGGAGAATGGAATGACCCCGGGAGGAGGAGCTTGCAGTGAGCCGAGATTGTGCCACTGCACTCCAGCCTGGACAACAGAGAGAGACTCCATCTCAAAAAAAA
>NW_016829682.1:0-3620 GCF_001698545.2 Rhinopithecus bieti | reverse complement strand
TTATACTTTAAGTTCTAGGGTACATGTGCATAACGTGCAGGTTTGTTACATATGTATACTTATGCCATGTTGGTGTGCTGCACCCATCAACTCGTCAGCACCCATCAATTCATCATTTATATCATGTATAACTCCCCAACTGCAGTATTTCATATCCACCATCAATGCATGAGTGTTCTGGTTGCTTTCTATCCTTCCCAACTTTGCTATTTCTCATATTAAAGCGTGTGTAGTTATATCCAATTGTATTCATTTGCTCTTCCCTATTATTAATACTTTTAGAATTTTTCCAACTGCTTATATGTCATTTTTATTTTCTATAAAATATCCAATCAACTTTTAGTCCATTTTTAGTTTTTTATTCATCTTAGTATTGAGCATCATGTTTACACTTTCTCAGCTATAGATGAAGGAAATCTATCTTTTCAGCCTATAACTAGTTTTTCTTTTCTTTAAAGCTGTCTTTTTTAGAGAAGAAAATGTTAATATTGATGGCATTCAATGTATCCTTTTTTTCTACTATACTTGTTTTATATCTCCTATCTATGAAATTTTTCCCCTTTCTAAGATCATGAATATCTTCTATGTTTAGTTCTAGAAGTTTTGTCAGTTCAACTTTAAAATATAGAACTGTGACTGATTCAAAATTATTTTCTACATATTATTTCAAATAGGGATCCATATTTTTTAATATGAATTTCAAGTTGTTAGAGAAAAATGTATTTAATACTTTTCAAGTATTGGTAGAATATATATACAGCTAGAGTGTCCCCAGTTCAAAAATTTGAAATTCAGAATGCTCCAATAACTGAAACTTTTTGACCCTTGATGTGATGCTCAATGGAAATGTTCACTGGAGCATTTCAGATTTTTAATTTTCAGACTAGGGATGCTCTACCAGATAAATATGATGCAAATTTAACCAAATCTGTAAAAATTTGAAATCTGAAAGACTTTTGCTTTCAAGCACTTTGGATAAGTAATAGTCAACCTGTATTAGGTTCTTTTCTTGAATTATTTACTCTGTTTCATTAAAGCTAAAAGTCTATTTTTACAAGAATAACATAGAATCATGACCGTATAGTCAAACTGAAATTTGAATTTAGGAGCTAAGTTATAAGTTTTTCTTTTCATTTTAAAAATATGTTTAGCTATTTTGAGTCCTCTGCATTCTCTTATAAATTTCAGAATTTTTTTTGATATTACATATAAAAAATTCTGCTCAAAAATTTGATTGGGAATTTATTAAATTTCCTGATCTATTTTGTAATGTTGCTATCTTAACTCTTTTGAATTTTACAATAAATAACAGAGGTGCACTTGCTATTTTGGCTTTCTATACTATGTTGATAAAATTTTCTCCTCTTGGCCACGTACGGGGCTTACACCTGTAATCCCAGCACATTGGGAGGTTGAGGTGGGAGGATCACGAGGTCAGGAGTTTGAGACTAGCCTGGCCAACATGGAGAAATCACCCCATCTCTACTAAAGTTACAAAAAAATCACCCAGGCTTGGTGGCATGCACCTGTAATTCCAGCTACTCTGGAGGCTGAGGCAGGAGAATCTCTGAACCCATGAGGTGGAGGTTGCAGTGAGCCAAATTTGGGCCATTGCACTCCAGCCGGGGCAACGGGGAGGGTTTCCGTCCCAAAAAAAAAAAAAAAAAAAAAATTATCCTCTTTCGTTTTTTGTTTCTGTTTTGTTTGAAGTACAGGTCTTCTAATAGTTTGTCAACTTTATCATAAAATATTTTGTATATATTAATGTTATTGTAAATAGACTAATTTTTAAAGTTTATCTTGAAACTTTATGTTGCCAGTATATACAAATACAATTCTCTGTTTATGTTGACCCTGTATAAGACAATTGTTCTAAATTTAAAATTGTTTTTAGTTGATTTTTAAAGATTCCTTAATATTTCTACATAATAATTACATTGTCTTTGAATAAACACAATTTTACACTATGCTTGCAAAAGTATATGCTTTTTATTTCATTTTTTCTCCATCATATTTTGCTAAGATCTTTAGTACAAGAATGAGAGTAATCATAGAGAGCAACTTCATAACCAACTTCAGCTTCCTTGGTTTAATCCTACTTAGTGATGATACTATATCCTCGTAGTATAGTATTGCATTCGATTTGCTAATATGTTGTTAAGAATTTTGCTTCTATGACTGTGATGGATATATGTATGTAATTTTCTTTTTTTGAAGGAAGTACTTTTGTGTGGTTTAGTATTAATTTAATGTTGATCCATGCAATGAGTTGAGGAGTGTTGCTCTACTTTTCTGTATGCTGAAAATTTGTCGAAGGCTGTACGTATTTACTTTTTCACTGTTTAATATTATGTTGGTTGGTTCAAAAATAATTGCAGTTTCAGGCCAAGAATTTTAAATCATTATAACTAGGCTCAAACACATCTTTATTAATCAATATAGAAACTATTATAATCAATACATTTGTGCCAATGAGAAATACATTTTTTCCTGTAGCATAAAAATCTGTGCTTTGGGATACAATGAGCTCTTGGAAAACATTTTCTGCATTCTGCTAGTTTTGGAAGCATTTTCTCTGCAAAAAGTTGTCAGGATGCTTGAAATAGTGTTATATCATTGGCGAGAGGTCAGGTGAAAATGGAGGATGAGAAAAAAATGTGTAGCCCAATTTGTTCAACTTTTGAAGTATTGCACAGTTTGAGGCACAGTTAGGCGTTGTTGAGGAGAATTAGGCTCTTTCTTTGATGAATTCTGGCTACAGGCATTGCAGTTTTTGTTGCATCTCATCAATTTACTGAGGATACTTCACAGAGGTAATGGTTTCACTGAGATTCAGAAAGCCATAGTGGATCAGAGCAGCAGCAGACCACCAAACAGTGACCAAGACCTTTTTTGGCACAAGTTTGGCTTTGGGAAGTGCTTTGGAGTTTCTTTTCATTCCAACTACTGAGCTGGTCACCTCTGCTTGTTCTACAAAGTCCACTTGTTATTTCACGTCACAATCCGATTGAACAATGGTTTGTTGTTGTTGCACAGAATAAGAAAAGGTGACATTAAAAAGGACGATTTTTAAAATTTTCATTCAGCTCATGAGGCACACACTTAGTGAACTTTTTTCACCTTTCCAATTTGCTTCAAATGCTGAATGACCATAGAATGGTTGACGTTGAGTTCTTTGGCAACTTCTTGTGTAGATGTGAGAGCATTAGCTTCAATGATTGCTCTCGATTGGTGGTTGTCAAGTTCCCATGGCTGGCCACTATGCTCCTAATCTTCAAGGCTCTAGCCTCCTTTACAAAACTTCTTGAACCACCACTGCACTGTATCTTCATTAGCAGTTCCTGGGCAAATGTGTGTTGATATTATGTGTTGTCTCTGCTGCTATATGACCCATTTTAAACTCAAATAAGAAAATCATTTGAATTTGCTTTGTTTCTAACATTATTTCCATATTCTAAAATAAACATACAATAACAGTAAGATTATTTTGCTAATAATTCATTAGCAAAAATAAAAGCGAGAAACGCTCATTAAAATGATGTGTAACATAACCACATTTATTTAAGAATCTATTCCGGCTGGGCGCGGTGGCTCAAGCCTGTAATCCCAGCACTTTGGGA
>NW_016829681.1:0-1052 GCF_001698545.2 Rhinopithecus bieti | reverse complement strand
CATTTTGTTAGCTTTGTAAATGTGATTTCTTTTTTTCACTCTTTTTTTTTTTTTTTTTTTTTTTTTTAGATATTGGAATACAGAAACACAACTGATTTTTTGGATGATGATTTAGTACCCTCTGCCTTTGCCAGATGTGTTGATCAATTTTAAGAGCTTCTGGTGGAGTCTTTGGATTTTCTGTGTATAAAATCATGTCATATGCAGAGAAGGATAATTCGAGTTTCTCCTTTCCAATGGATGCCCCTTATTTCTTTCTGTTGGCTAATTGCTCTGGCTAGAAACTCTAATGTTTTATTGAATAAGAGTGGTCAACATGGACATATTTGTCTTGTTCCAGATCTTAGAGACAAAGCTTTCCAACTTTCTTTTTCTAGTGTGATGTTACCTGTGCATTTGTCATATATGGCCTTTATAAGTTTGAAGTTTTTTTTAATATACTTTATTTGTTGAAAGTATAACGTTTTCTTCATGAAGAAATTTAAATTTTATCAAATCCTTTTTGTGCATCTACTGATAAAATTATGTTTTTTCTTAATTCTCTTGATGTAATGTATCACATTTATTGGTTTGCATATGCTTAACCTTCTCTGCATCCCTGGGATAAATCCCAGTTCATCATTGTGTATAATCTCTTTGATGTGCTCTTGGATTTTGTTGGCTAGCAGTTGTTGAGTATTTTTGCATCTATGTTCATCTGGATTATTGGTCTATAAATTTTTCCTCCCTCTCTCTCTGTCTCTCTCTCTGGTTCCTTCTTTCTGGTTTTAGTATCAAGGTAATCACACTCTTGAAAAATTATTTTTATAGTATTTACTTTAGCGTTTCGGAAAAAAACATTTGAGAAAAATTGATTAATATTTTAATTATACTTTTAGTTCTGGGATACATGTGCAGATCACGCAGGTTTGATACATAGGTATAAATGTCCCATGGTGGCTTGCTGCACCTATCAACCAGCCACCTAGATTTTAAGCCCCACATGAATTAGGTATTTGTCTTAACGTTCTCCCTGCACTTGCCACCCACCACGACAGGCCCCAGTGTGCTAT
>NW_016829680.1:0-606 GCF_001698545.2 Rhinopithecus bieti | reverse complement strand
CCGACTTCAGGTGATTCACCCACCTCGGCCTCCCAAAGTCCTGGGATTACAGGTGTGAGCCACCAAGCCCGGCAAAATATGCTTAAGAATAACATTTATTAATAAAAAATATGTATACATACTGGTGCAAAAACATATATGCAGGCATACGCACACACAAAAACACATACATATAACAATCCAATCCCTGTTTACTCACTACCTAGCTTACCAAATTAACACAGATCAAATATTAAAGTTCCATGCTCCGTCCTACCCCAACCTCATTTCCCCAATCCCATCCTTCTCCCGGAAGCAACTACTATACTGACTTTTATCATTTCAATGCATTTTTATCACATATGTTTGTATTCATAATATGTTGTCTAATTTTGTATATTTTTAAATTTAATATAAGTGAAATTATTCTTTAGGTAACCCTCTGAGATTTGTTTTTCTTTGGATGTGTTGTTTTTACTTGACCTTATAGTAATATGGTCCTTCCATGTTGTTGCCTGTAGCTAGGGATCACTCTTTTTACACTCTTTACTATTCCATTCTATGGCATGCCACAATGTGGTGTTCTTTTCTCTTCTCCTGTTTTAGTGCATATAATTACTTCCTGTT
>NW_016829679.1:0-1060 GCF_001698545.2 Rhinopithecus bieti | reverse complement strand
AAGAAATTTCTCAGAAAGCTTCTTTCATGTTTTAACAGATGATATTTCCTTTATCATCATAGGCCTCAACGCGATCCAAAGTAGACCTTCTCATAATCCTCCAAGATAGTGTTAATGGACTGCTCCATGAAACATAAGTGTAACTCCGTGAGATGAATTCACACATCACGAAGCATTTTCTAAGAAAGCTTCTTTCTAGTTTTCATCTGAGGAGATTTCCTTTGTCACCATATGGTTCATTGCGCTAAGAAGTATGCCATTACATATTTTAAGAAAACTGAGTTAGCAAACTGACCACTGAAGAGAAACGTGTAACTCTGTGAGTTACATTCACACATCGCAATGCAGTTTCTCAGAAGACTTCTTTCCAGTTTTTATCTGAGGATATTTTCTTTTTCACCATAGCCCTCAATGACCTCCCAAATATCACTTTGCAGTATCCACGTCAACTGTGTTAGCAAACTGTTCCACGAAGGGAAGGGTGGAACTCTGTGTGATGAAGTCAGTCATCAGAAAGCAATGTCTGAGAAAGATTCTCTCTAGTTATTACCTGAGGATATTTCCTTTTTCACCATGGCCCCAATGGGCTCCCAAATATCACTTTACAGATTCCACGAAAAGAGTGTTAGCAAACTGCTTTCTGAGGACTAAGTTGTACCAGTGTGAGAGGAATTCACAGATGACAAAGAAGTTTCTCAGAAATCTTCTTTCACGTTTTGAACTGATAATATTTCCTTTATCAGCGCAGGCCACAATGCGTTCCAAAGTAGCCCTTCTCAGGTTCCTCAGAGACAGTGTTAATGGACTGCTCCTTGAATGTAAGTCTAACTCTGGGCGATGAATTCACACATCACCAAGAAGTTTCTAAGAAAGCTTCTTTCTAGTTTTCATCTGAGGATATTCCTTTGTCACCGTAAGCTTCATTGCACTAGGAATTATCCCATTGCAGATTTCAAAAAAAGTATATTAGAAAGTGATCACTGAAGAGAAACGTGTAACTCTGTGAGTTGCAATCACCCATCACAATGCCATTTCTCAGAAAGCTTCTTTCCAGTTTTTA
>NW_016829678.1:2352-29544 GCF_001698545.2 Rhinopithecus bieti | reverse complement strand
ACCCTAGAACTTAAAGTATAATAAAAAAAAAACATTAAAATAAAAATTCATACTACCCAAAGCAATATATAGATTCAAGAAGAAAAAACTGGTGGCATGACACTGATTTCAAACTTTATTTCAAATCTGTAGCATTCAAAATAGATGGTCCTGGCATTAAAACAGACACATAGTTACTTGGAACAGAATTGAGAGCCTGGAAGTAAGCCCACACATATGTGATCAACTAATGTTTGACAAGGGTGCCAAAAATACACATTAGGGAAAGAACAGCCTCTTCAATAAATGGTGTTGGGAAAACTGCATATCCAGAAGTAGAAGAATGAAATTGGTCTCCTATTACAAATATTAACTTGAAATGAATTAAAGACCTAAACATAGGACCTGAAACCATGAAACTTTTGAAAGAAAACATAGGGGTAAAGCTCCTTGACATTGGTCTTGACAATGATTTTTTGAAAATGACACCAAAAGCACAGGCAACAAAAGCAAAACTAAACTTCGTAGCAAAGGTACCAAGCAACAAAATGAAAAGTCTACAGAATGTGAGAAAATATTTGTCAATAACATATATAATAAGTTAATTTCCAAAATACATAAGGAATCCATGCAATACCAAAAAGGAACAAATAATCTAAATAAAACTGGACAAAGTACCTGATATAGTTTGGCTGTGTCCCCACCCAAATCTCATCTTGAGATTGTAAGTCTATTAAACTTCTTTCTTGCATAAGTTACGCAGTCTCGGGTATGTCTTTATCAGCAGCATGGAAATGGACTAATACAGTAAATTGGTACTAGTAGAGTAGAGCACTGCTGAAAAAGATGCCCAACATGTGGAAGCAACTTTGGAATTGGGTAACAGGCAGAGGTTGGAACCATTTGAAGGGCTCAGAAGAAGACAGGAAAATGTGGGAAAGGTCGGAACTCCCTAGAGACTTGTAGAATGGCTTTGACCAAAATGCTTTTAATGATATGGACAATGAGGAGATGGAGATGAGGAACTTGTTGGGAACTGGAGCAAAGGTGACTCTTCCTATGTCTTAGCAAAGAGCCTTAGAGATTAGTGGAACTTTGAACTTGAGAGAGATGATTTAGAGTATCTGGTGGAAGAAATTTCTAAGCAGCAAAGAATTCAAGAGGTGACTTGGGTGCTGTTGAAGGCATTCAGTTTTATAAAGGAAGCAGAGCATAAAAGTTCAAAAACTTTGCACCCTGGCAATGTGATAGAAAAGAAAATCTAATTTTCTAGGGAGAAATTAAAGCCCTTTGCAGAAATTTGCATAAATAATGAGCCAAATATTAATTCCCAAGACAATGGGGAAAATGTCTCCAAGACATGTCAGAGGTCTTCATGGCAGCCCCTCCCATCACAGGCTTGGAGGCCTAGGAGGAAAAAGTGGTTTAGTGGGCTGGGTCCAGGGTCCCCATGCTGTGTGCAGCCTAGAGACTTGGTGCCCTGTGTCCCAGCTGCTCCAGCCATGGCTGAAAGGGGCCAACATAGAGCTTGGGCCATGGCTTCAGAGGGTGCAAGCCCAAAGCCTTGGCCACTTTCGTGTGGTGTTAAGCCTGTGAGTTAATAGAAGTCAAGAATTAGTATTTGGGAACCTCCACCTAGATTTCAGAAGATGTATGGAAATGCCTGGATGTCCAGGCAGAAGTTTGCTGCAGGGGCAGGGCCCTCATGGAGAACATCTGCTATGGCAGTGGGGAAGAGAAATGTGGGGTTGGAGCCCGCACACAGAGTCCCTACTGGGGCACTGCCTAGTGGAGCTGTGAGAAGAGGGCCACCGTTCTCCAGCCTCCAGAATGGTAGATCCACTGACAACTTGCAATATGTACCTAGAAAAGCCGTAGACACTCAACACTAGCACATGAAAGCAGCTGGGATGGAGGCTGTACCCTGCAGAGCCACAGGGGCAGAGCTGCTCAAGGCCATGGGAACCCACATCTTCCATCAGCATGACCTGGATGTGAGACATGAAGTCAAAGGAGATCATTCTGGAGCTTTAAGATTTGACTGCCCTGCTGGATTTTGGACTTGCATGGGGCCTGTAACCCCTTTGTTTTGGCCAATGTCTCACATTTAGAATGGCTGTATTTATCCAATGCATGTACCCCCATTGTATCTAGGAAGTAACTAACTTGCTTTTGGTTTTACAGGCTCATAGGCAGAAGGGACTTGCCTTGTCTCCAATGAGACTTTGGGCTGTGGATTTTTGAGTTAATGCTGAAATGAATTAAGACTTTGGGGGACTGTTTGGAAGGCATGATTGGTTTTGAAATGTGAGGACATGAGGTTTGGGAGGGGCCAGGGGTGGAGTGATATGGTTTGGTTCTGTCCCCACCCAAACCTCATCTTGAATTCCCGTGTGTTGTGGGAGGGACCCAGTGGGAGGTAATTGAATCATTGGAGCAGGTCCTTCCTGTGTTGTTCTCGTGATAGTGAATAAGTCTCATGAGATCTGATGGTTTCTACAAAGGGGAGTTTCTTTGCACAAGCCCTCTTCTCTTATCTGCCATCATGTGAGATATGCCTTTCACCTTTTGCCACAGTTGTGTGGCCTCCCTGGCCAAGTGGAACTGTAAGTCAATTAAACCTCTTTCTTTTGTAAATTGCCCAGTCTTGGGGATATCTTTATCAGCAGCATGAAAATGGACTAATAAAGTAGTCCATAATAATAATTTGGGATAAACCTTTTCGCAAAGAAGACATACAAACAGGGACATGTCTAATAGGTACATGAAAAATGCTCAACATCACTAATCATCAGGGAAATACAAATCAAAACCACAATGAGATATCACCTCTGACTTCTTAAGATGATTACTGAAAAGACAATACATAACAAATGCTGGTGAGGCTGTGGAGAAAAGTGAACCTTTGTGCAATATTGGTGGAAATATAAATTGATACAACTATTATGGAAAACAGTATGAAAGTTTCAAAAAAATTAAAAATGAGATCACTTGGACTTGGGAAGGGGAACATCACACACCGGGGCCTATTATGGGTGGGGTGGGGAGAAATTGCATTGGGAGTTATACCTGATGTAAATGACGAGTTGATGGGTGCTGACGAGTTGATGGATGCAGCACACCACCATGGCACAAGTATACATATGTAACAAACCTGCACGTTGTGCACATGTACCCTATAACTTAAAGTATAATAATAAAAAATAAAAAATAAATTAAAAAAAAAATAGAACAACCAGTTGACCCAGCAATCCTACTTCTGGATATATGAGGAAATCAAATCAGTATCTTGAAGTGATTTCTGTACCCTTATGTTCATTGCAGCATTATTCACAGTAGCCAGGACATGAAAACATGTATATATGGTAGTCCCTTGATATCCATGGGGGATTGGTTCCAGGACCATCTATGGATACCCAAATCTGTGGATGCTCAAGTCTCTCATATAAAGCAGCATAATATTTGCATATAAACTTTCCACATCTACCTATATATCAATAGTTTAAATCATCTCTAAATTATTTGTAAAACCTATAATACCTAATAAAATGCAAATGCTATGTAAATGGCTGTTATATTGTTTAGGGAATGACAAGAAAAATAGTGTACATGTTAAGTACACATGTAATTTTTTCATATATTTTAAATCCCTACTTGGTTCAATAAATGAAAGTGAAACACATGGATGTGGGTGGCCAACAGTACACACACAAGGACACACACACACACACACACTGGAATATTATTCAGCCATTAAAATAAGGAAATCCTTTCACCTGAGAAGACATGAATGAACCTTGCAGGCATTATGCTGAGTGAAATGAATCACACAGAGAAAGAGAAGTACAGTATGATCTCACTTATATATGGAATCTAAAATAGTCAAACTCATGCAAACAGAGAGTAGAATGGTAGTTGCCATTGGAGTTGGAGGGGTAGAGAAAATGGAGAGATATTGGTCAACAAGTACAAACTTTAGGTTATAAGATTAATAAGTTTTAGAGTTCTAATGTACAGAATGGTGACTATAGTTGATAACAATGTCTTGTATACTTGAAATTTTGCTGAAAGGGTAGATCTTAAGTGTTCTCACCACACACACACATGTACACACACACAAAGGTAACTACATGAGGTGGTGGATGTGTTAACTAGCTTGATTGTTGATATGGTTTGGATGTTTTTTCCCACCAAATCTCATGTTGAAATGTCACCTCCAGTGTTGGACGTGGGGCCTGGTGGAAGGTGTTTGGATCATGGGTGCAGATTCCTCACAAATGGCTTAGCACCATTCCCCTGGTGATGATTGAGTTCTTACTCTGGTGGTTCACATGGGATCTGATTGTTTAAAAGAGTGTGGCACCTACACCTCCCATTCCTGCTATTGCCATGTGACACATGTCCTTCTTCACCTTCCACCATGATTGGAAGCTTCTTGAAACCCTCACCAGAAGCAGATGCCAGTAACATGTTTCTTGTACCGCCTGCAGAAACATGAGCCAAGATAAACCACTTTTCTTGATAAATTACCTAGTCTCAGGTATTTTTTATAGCAATGCAAAAAGGACTAACACAGAAAATTGGTACTGTGTTACCAATAGGAGTGGGGTATGACTATAAAGATACCTGAAAATGTGGAAGTGGCTTTGGAGTTGTATAACAGGCAGAGGCTGGAAGAGTTTGAAGGTCTCAGAAGAAGGCAAGAAGAAGAGGGAAAGTTTGGAACTTCTTAGAGACTTAAGTGGTTGTGACCAAAATGCTGATAGAAATATGGACAGTTAAGGCCAGGCTGATGAGCTCTCAGATGGAAAAGAGGAAGGTATTGGGAACTGGAGCAAAGGACACCCTGTTATATCGTAGCAAAAGATTTGGCTGCACTGTGTCCATGCTGTAGGAATTTGTGGAAGTTTGAACTTGAAAGTGATGAAGACTATCTGGTGGAAGAAATTTTTAAGCAGCAAAGAATTCAAGATGTGACCTGGCTGCTTTTAACAGCCTATGCCCAGATGTGGGAACAAAGAAAGGACTTAAAGTTGGAACTCATTTAAAAGGTAGGCAGAATGTAAAAGTATGGAAAATTTGCAGTCTAGCCCAGTGGTAGAGAAAGAATCCAACAGGCTGTGGTGCAACCACTTGCTAAAGAGATAACATGACTAAAAGGGAGGCAAGTGCTAATATCCAAGACAATGGGAAAAAGGCCTCAAAGGCACTTCAGAAATCTTTGAGGCAGCCCCTCCCATCACAGGCCCAGAGGCCTAGGAGAAGGAATGGTTTCAGGGGCCAGGCACAGGGAACCGCTGAATTGCTTAGCCTCAGGACACTGTTTCCCACATCCCAGCCTCTCTGGCTTGAGCTGTGCTTCAAAGGGCTCTAGGTACAGCTCAGGCTACTGCTCCAGAGGGCATAAGCGGTAAGGTTTGGTGGCTTCCATGTTGTGTTAAGTCTTCAGGTACACAGAGTGCCAGAGTGAAGGAGGCTTGGCAGCTCCCACCTAGATTACAGAGGATTATGAGGAAGCCTGGATGCCGAGGCAGAAGCCTGCTGCAAGAGCAGGCCCCCCCAGAGGGTAGTGCCAAGGGGAAATGTGGGTTTGGAGCCCTCACACAGACTCCTCACCAGGGCACTGCCTAGTGGAGCTGTGGGAAGAGAGTTGCTGCCCTCCAGACCCAAGAATGGTAGAACTCTCAGCAGCTTGCAACCTCAGCATGGAAAAGCTGAAGACACTCAACTTCTACTAGTGAAAGCAGCCGTGAGGGCTACACCCTTCAAAGCCACAGGAGCAGAGCTGCTCAAGGCCTCAGGAGTCTACTCCTTATACCAGTGTGCCCTAGTTGTGGTACATGAAGTTAAGGAAGATTGTTTTGAAGCTGTAAGATTTAATGACTGTCCTGCTGGGTTTCAGACTTGTGTAATGCCTATTGCCTCTTTCTTTTGGCCAATTTCTCCCTTTTGAAATGGGAATGTATACCCAATGCCTATATTACTATTGTATCTTGCGAGTAAATAACTTGTTTTTGATCTCACAGGCTCATACGTGATAGGAACTCATCTCCAGATGAGACTTTGAACGTAGAACTTGGGACTTGGGACTTTTGAAGTAATGCTGGAATGGGTTAAGTCTTTGGGGGACTATTATGAAGGCATGATTGTATTTTGCAATGTGAGAAAGACATAAAATTTGGGGGGTCTAGGAATGAAATTATATGGTTTGGTTGTTTGTCCCCTCCAAATCTCATGTTGAAATATCATTCCCAGTGTTGGAGGTGGGGCCTGGTGAAAGGTGTTTGGATCATGGGGACAGATCCCTCATGAATGGTTTAGTGCCATCCGCTTGGTGACGAGTGAGTTCTCATTCTTGCAGTTCATGTGAGATCTGGTTGTTTAAAAGAGTGTGGCACCTCCCCCAGCTCCCACTCCTGCTCTCACCCTGGGCCATGCCTACTCCTTCATTTTCCACCATGATTGGAAGCTTCCTAAGGTCCTCACAAGCAGCAGATACTGCCACCATGCTTCCTGTTCAGCCTGCAGAAACATCAGCCCAAATAAACCATTTTTCTTTATAAATTAGCCAGTCTCAGGTATTCCTTTAGAGCAACACAAAACAGACTAACACAATTGTGATAATCATTTCATAATATACACATATATCAAATCATCACATTACGTATCTTAAATATATATAATTTTATTTGCCAATTATACCTCAATACAGCTGAAAAATAATCTAACAATTGCAGATTCTCTTTCTATTTTTATGTACCAAAAATCATAATCATTTGCAAATAATGACATTTAATTTTGTCCTTTCACACTTTTCCCCTTGTATTTATTTTTTAATGTGTTCATTTATTTTCCTTGGACCTCCCAATACACATGCTAAAAAAATATGAAACAATGACAGAACCCTTGTGTGTTCCTGAACTCGAGGAAATATTTAAATATTTCCTCCAAAAGTGTAGTGGTGTGTTGTATTGTTTGTGTGGTATATTTGCATTTAACAAATATGCTTTAAATTTTTTTATATGCTAAAGGATTTTATTATTAAAGTGTATTTGAGCTCCATAAGGATCTGGGCGCCTATTTCGCAGGGGTACAAATAATGGTGGTGATTCACTTATAGATTATATTTTTTGTTGTTTTGCAAATTTGAGATATTAATTACACAAAATTCCTGCAGTATAGAAAGTAAAACAAAATGAAGGAATGCAGCAGTTATTCCAAAGCCCCTCCCACCTGGAAGTAACCAGTAATAACATCTTGTAATTTCCATTTTTATTTCCCAAATATCTGGCTACCTGTATACCTACAGAAGAATGGAGGCAGATAAGAAGAGGGAGAGGAAAGTTATAATATTAGGAGCAAAGTATAAATGTTATTTTTGAAATATTATTCACTTTAAATGTTTGCAACATGCACATGGCAAAAAATCAAAATGTAAAAAGAATAGTGAGTGAATACAAGACTTCTTTTACTATCTTGTCCCCCATAAATACTTATTCATTCTTGTAGGCATCTATGGCTTACCCAGTTTTACACATCCTTCTCTTGATACTACCAGCGTTTGCAAGAATTTGCAAACACAAGTTCTCAATTTTTCTGATTTTATTAGAGATGATAACATACTTACACACAATTCTGCACATGTTTTCCTTTCCCTTAGCAATATATCCACCCGGCCCTCTCATGTTAATAAAACCTTGTCAGCTGTAGAGTGATTTCTGAATTTTCTCTTCCCTTCCCATTTTCCCTGAAACAACAGACTCTCATTCAAAAATATTCTCTTTCAATTAACATCATAGTTTTGAGATTTAACTACGAAGATACTTGTAAGTATGCTCAATTCTGTTTAATCACTGAATAAGTTTTCATTTAAAATATACATAGAATAATTTTATCTATATTTCTACTGATAAGATTTTAGCTTGTCTTAACCTATGTTACCACTAAAACAGACCATGAAACAATGTGTTCATAAGTAGTTTGTTTCAAAATCAGTTATGAGGAAAAAGAATGAGGGTCTAGGGAGCATTAAAAAGGGCAGTATACAGAAGTAGCATCCCAACATCAATGAATATTTGAACATTTTATTTAATTTGCATGTTTTACTCCACTCAGTACTGCCTAATCTCCAGATTAGGCAGTTGTCCTCTAGATTGACCCATTTGCCGCAAATGACAGGATTTCATTCTGTTTTATGGCTGAATAGTATTCCACTGTGTTTGTATGTGTGTATATATATATATCTCCCACGTTTTCTTTATTTATTCATTCAATAACAGACACCTAGATTGCTTCCATATCTTATCTATTGTGAATAATCCTGCAATGAATATGGGAGTGCATATATCTCTTTGCATGCTAATTTCATTTCCTTTGGATATATACCCAGAAATCAGATTGATGGATCACATGGTAGTTCTACTTTCAATATTTTGGGAAACCACCATACTGTTTTGCAAAATGGCTGTACAAACTTACACTTCCACCAACAATGTATAAGAGTTCCCTTTTCTCTGCATCTTCCCCGGCATTTTTTTTTTTTTTTTTTGTCTTTTTTAAAATGGCCATTTTAAAAATAGCCATTCTAACTGGGCTGAGATGATATCTCATTGTGGTTTTGATTTGCATTTCTCTGATGATTAGTGATGTTGAGCATTTTTTCAATATATTTTGGCCATTTATATGTATTTTTTGAGAAATGGTCTTTTGCCCATTTTTAATTGGGTTTGTTCTTTTCATGCTATTGATTCGTATGAGATTCTTACCTGTTTTGTGTATTAGCCCTTTATAAGATGTATGGTTTGCAAATATTTTCTCCCAACTCATGGATTATCTTTCTACTCTATTAATTATTTTCCTTGCTGTGCAGAAGCTTTTTATTGATGCCATCCCCTTTGTTTATTTTGGTTTTGTTTCCTGTGTTTTGGAGCCATATCTAAGAAATCTTTCCCAGACCAATGTTGTGCAGCTTTTCTTCTATGTTTTCTTACTAGTAATTATTTTATAGTTTTCAGTACAGAAATCTTTAACTTTCCGGGTTAAATTTATGCATAACTACTTTATTTTTTACTTTTTGATGCTATTGTGAATGAGATTAGCTTCTTAATTTTTTCCCATAGTTAATTGTTAGCGTAAAGAAATACTACTGAGTTTGTGGGTTGATTTTGTATCCTGCAGTTTTACTGAATTCCTGATCACTTCTAACAGGTTTTTTGGTGGAACCTTTAAAGTTTTCTCTACATAAGATTATGTCATCAGCAAATAGAGACAATTTCACTTCTTCCTTTCTTATTTGGATGCCTTTTATTTCTTTTTCTTGTTTAATTTTTCTGGCTGGAACTGCCAGTACTATGTTAAGTAGAAATGGCGAACGTGGACACTTTTGTCCTCTTTCTGGTCTTACAGGGAAAACTTTCAACTTTTCACCATTAAATATGACATTAGCAGTGGGCTTTTTATATATATGACCTTTATTGTGTGAAGTTACATTCCTTCTATGCATGATTTCTTGAGAGCATTTATCATAAAAGGGTGTTGAATCTTGTTCAAATGCTTTATCTGCATCTATTGAGATGATATATAGATTTTTCCTTTATCTTGTTAATATGGCATGTCAAAATTATTGATTTGCATATGTTGAACCATCCTTGCATCACAGATATAAGTCCCACTTGATAATGGTGAATGACAACTTAAAGCCTACTTTGTATGATATAAGCACATAACCACTCCTGCTCTCTTTTGCTTAAAATTTGCCTGAAATATCTTTTTTCATTCCTTCAGTTTCAGTCTATGTGTATTCTTAAGGCTAAAGTGAGTCTCTTGTAGGCAGCATCTTGTTTTTTTAAAAAAAATTATTCAGCTACTCTTTGTCTTTTCATTGGATAATTTAATCCACTTACATTTAAAGTAATTATTGATAGGTATCTTCAAGTTCATTAGTTATTTCTTCTGCATGATTGAGTCTGCTGCTGAAACTATTGCATTTTTTTCAGTCCTGTTATTGTATGCTTCAGCTCCAGGATTTCTGTTTTATTCTTTTTATGGTTTTTATTTCTTTATTACACTTCTCATTTTGTTCATGAATTGTTTTCCTGATTCCATTTAGTTGTCTATCTGTGTTTTCACACATTTCATTGAGATTCTTTAGGATAATTATTTTGAATTCTTTTTAAGATAATTTGCATGTATTTATTAATTTGAGGTTGATTATTGGAACTTCGTAAGTTTCCTTTGGTGGTGTCAAGTTTGCCTTATTCTTTGTTACCATATAGCCTTATGTTAGTACCTGCACATTTGAAGGCTCAAACCCCTCCTTCAGTCTTTACAGACTGATTTTGGCAAGGTAAAATCTTTTACTGTTAGGTCTCTGGGCTGATGGGATTGCCTCCAGGATTGCATTGAGTGGGGTAGAATCTAAGTCCTATGGCTAATGCTGTGTTCACAGTAGACACCACAGTTGGTAGGTCTCTTACCAGGGGTTGTAGTAGGTGCAGGTTTTATCTGGCCCCTGAGTGGACTGAACTGTGTCTAAGACTTTGATCTATGGAACTGGTGCTGGGATAAATGTTGGCTTCAGGGTTGGCAAATGGTGGGCCTATTTCCAAATGTGCTGACTGGTGTGGCTTTCTCCAGGTCTCTGAGAGGTTTCTGTTGGATCACTGAATGGGTCCCTGTACTAACCATACTGCCCCAATCTGTGGCTACGATGGGCTGAAACTGAGACCCAGATTGGATCAGGATCCACAGCCAAAACTGAGATCTATAGACCTGTCTTCAGGGACATGGATAGGTGTGTCTCCTGGTGATATCCTGGGTAAGCAAGCTTGCTGTCAAGCTGCAGATGAGAAAGTCTGGACCCAATTTATAGGGCCATTTTAAGATCCACAAAATGGGACAAAGGTCAGACCTCTGCCTACAGAGGCACTGTTGGAGAGGCCTCCCCTCGGGTCCCTAGGTGGGCAGAACTGCTTTTAGTCCAGAGATGAGAGATGCTGGGACTGAGATCCAGGGTAATTTGAGTATCTGCTGTGAGACAGAAGTTGGCAGTTCTACCACAGAGAACCAGACAGGTGTGTCTCCTGGGGGTACTATAGCTGGACAGAACTGCTTCTGAACTACAGCTGGGAGGGGCTGGAACCAAGTTTCAGTACTACTTCAGAATCTTCCATGGGCCAATATTGGCAAGTCTGACCCAGTGGCACTAGTGGGTGAGACTCCCAGAAGATCCCTATCCAGCTAGGATTGTTCACAAACCACAGCTGAAAGGAGCTATAGCTGAGATTCAGGGTTTTCAGGCTTTGCTGTGGGGTGAAGGCTTGCAAGCTTTTCATAGTGGCACAGATGGGCTAGTCTCCCAGCAGTTTTCAGCATGAGCAGGATAACTCCCAGGCTGTGGCAGAGAGGGACTGGAGCCCCACAGGACCCCTTCAGAATCTGCTGTGGAACAGAGGCTGGCAAGCCCAAACTGGTGGCACCAATGGGAAAGTGTCCCTCTGGATCCTTGTTATAGCATACCAAGCTGGAACCACATCTGAGGAGGGCTAGAATTAAGCTACAGGATAATTTTCAGGTCCACTGTCAAGACCAGTGTTTGGGGAAGATGAGTTTGTCTGCCAGGGCACTAGTGTGCATGATTTCTCCTGGACCCCTTGTTAGATGGTTTTAGTACCAGGCTCAAGGCCACATGGGGCTGTAACCAAGCTCTTTGGGAAACAAGATTGTTTTGGGGTCTGAAGTTGGAATCACAGTCGTGGGGATCTTCCACCTGGGTGCAGGTCTGCACTTGCCAAATGACCTTCCTAGGTCTTGAACTCCACTGAGGAGTCACAGCTTCTACCTGCATCCCAAGGTTCTCACAAAGAGACTTTTGTCCATGGATGGGTGCAGAATTTTTGTTGTGAGAGGATACAAAGGGGATACCTATTCTGCCGTCTGCGTGACATCACTCCATCTGCACAGGTTTTATCTTTCCATTCTCAGATCCAGTATTTCCTTATCCAGTAATCTCTCCCTCACACAGCTATCCCATCTCCACTCACCCCACTGTCCACCAGGTTCTGGACCTCAGACCTTTCTTCTGCCACTTAAAATAATAAAATATTTGCATAACTAATAAAAATAAAATCATCTTTCGCTAGAAAACAATAGAATGTAATGGAGAGTAAAAAATGAGACAAATAAGTGGAGAGATAGTTCAAGTTAATAGGTTAAAATGTTCTATATTTTAAATATGCACATTCTAAAATGTATCTATATAGTAAAAACAATCCCATAACAAATTCTCTATTCTTTGGTGTGTGGAAATTGATAAGCCACTTCTAAAATTTACATAAAATTTAATATCCAAGCAAATGAAGCCTCATCTGAGAAAGGACAAGGTGTGAAGTCAGACTCATTTGTATGTGAAACACTTGATTAATGATCAAGTGCACTGCAGACCATGGGGAACTGTCTTTTTCATAATTATTCTTGGAAAAACCGGGCCTGTCCCTCCCATCATAAAAACATTCCTTCTGCATAGACCTAAATTTGAAAGAGAAAGCATACATTGTTTGAAATATAGGACCGTATGTGCATATTTTATATGCATATTTATATATTATTCACATTTTGTATATGCATAATGCGTCTCAGTGATAAAGATGATGAGAAAATATGTGATATGTTGTAATATTTTGAAAGTTTAAATGAATTAACAAATGCTTGAAAATATAACAAACTTGGCTCAAGACAATATGAAAATCAAGAATAGACCTGTAGTCATTAAAAGAAACAAATGGGTCATTTTAAAATTTCCACAAAGAATTAAAACCAAAATGAAATACTCTAGACTCATCAAACATTAAATAAGAAAATGTTCCCAATCTTATATAAAGTCTTCTAGGGAATATATGAGGAAAATAAAACATTTTCCAANTCTAGGGAATATATGAGGAAAATAAAACATTTTCCAATTTATATCATGTAGTAAAATTTTGAAAATGAATATGATGAGGGACACAAAAATAAATGGCAAAAAGAGATCAATTACACTCATGGAAATAGATGGAAAATCCTCAAGAAAATATTAGCAAACTAAATTCAGCAATGTATGAACAAAATAACGTATCAAGACCGAGATGGTCTATCATTAAGAAATAAATTAGTGTCCTCCACTATATTAATCCAAAGCATGGAAATCATATCATTATTTCAGTACATATAGTAAAAAAGTGTCCAATAAACTCAAGCTGCATTCGTAATCAAACTTTTCAGATATCTATGAAGAGCAAGAAATTTTCTTAACTGGATAAAGGACATCTTTAAATAATAACTTTAATAAATTCCACTAAATTTTGAAATATTGAAAGCTTTCTTTTTTGAGATTGAGAAATAGTTTCCCTTGATGATTCTATTGGAGATCTTAATTTACTCAGTAAGGCAAGAATAATAAAAGTGTAAGGATTACAAATGAAGAAGCAAATCTGTCATTATTGATAGGTGATTTGATTATGGACTAGAAACCCAAAATAACTTATACATAAATTGTTAGACAAAAGTATCACTACTAGATGATATATGTATATGTGTATACATACATACACACACACATACATATAAGATTTACAAACCAATACACAGGCAAAAGAGAGAGACTGAGTAAATTAAAATGTACTAATAATAATGTCATCAGAAATCAGCGTGGGTCTAATCAAATGATAGAAACTACATAGCAGGTTAAACAAGATAAGTTTAATACAAATAATTATTCAACTATGATCAAGTCTGAGATTTATGGAACCTTGATATGACACCATACGGCTAGGGGAAAGTACGCAAGGAAGGAAACACTTGGAAGGATCTCTCATGGCATAAATTGTAGTTCAGTCCACTGGTTTGGTAGAGAAGTTGTCTGGTTAGCCAGGCTGGTGCTGGTTTACAGTTCCTGGACAAGCAGAAGGCAGCCCTCCAGAGTGCAGGCATGGAGGTGATGATCAGCAACTGGGTGGCTTGGGTGTAGGTGGGGGGGTAGATAGGGTGGGGACCCCTCTAGGCAGCAGGTGCACTGTACCGCACATGAGATGTGTGGAAGGTTTGCAGAGGGCTTGCAGCTCAGTGTGGACCCTTCAGGCCACCAGAGGGCCCTGTGCTAGGGCCTGCACAGGGAATCAGAGCTCTGGTCCTGGAGAGAGGCCTTCACGTGCACAGGCACAGGTGGAGTGTGGGAGTGTTGAGAGGAATTGCGCTGTTGCTCCTGTGGGTAGGAAGCCTCCAGGGCCCTGGTTTCTGTATTAAGACGACTGTGGACAGATAATTGCCAGATGGAGGCTGCATGGTCACAGAGGGACCTTGAGTTCTGGGCCAGTGGTTGTGGCATAGCTCCAACTGATCGCCTTGCCCACTCCACTCATTCACCCTGCCTCTGCTGGAAATGGAAGGAATGCCTCTTCCCCCTTCAGTGTTCCTCCACCGTCCTCTACTGAAAAAGCTCACTTTCATCATGCGCACTTGAAAGGAGAAATGCTTAATGGAATTACGTTGTTTATCAAACTGCCTATATGGAAGGATGCAGTCTAAGCAGAGAGGCAATAAATTGATAACAGATGAAAGTAGATAGAATAAATCTTACACAGTAAGACCTACATGGAAAACAATTCTATAACTTTTTTTTTTAAGAAATACTCCTGTTATAGGTTGAATTGTGCCCCTCCCGGCCACCATTCGTATGTTGAAGTTGTAACACCTACTACCTCAGAATGTGGCCTTATTTGGAGATGGAGTCATTGAGAGTATAATTAGCAAGATGAGGTCATTAAGATGGATCCTACTCCAGTACGACCAGTGTCCTCATTAAAAGGTGAAATTTGGTCACAGAGACAGACACACATAGAGGAAAGGCCCCATGAAGAGACATGCAAAGAAGACAGCCAACTACAAGCTAAGGAGAGAGGTCTCAAACAGATCCTTCCCTCATAGCCCTTAGAAGGAACCAAGTCTGCTGGCACCTTGATTTTGGACTTCTAGCCTCCAGAACTGTGAGACAATATATTTGTGTTGTTTAAGCCAATCAGCTGTGAGTTGTTATGGCAACTTTGTTATGGCAGCCATAGCAAATGAATGGATTCTGGTACTGAGAAGTGGGGTGCTGCTGTAGCAAATACCTAGAAATATGCACATGACATTGGGTTGCAAACTAATACAGATAGTAATAAATGATAACTTCAATTAATAGAGAGATGTACTTTGTTCACTGACTGTGAAACTTAAGGTTGTAATAGCGTCAGTTCTCTCTGAATCATTTTAAAGATTTAATGTGACCACAAACAAAATCCCAAGCGATTGTTTTTGTGTGGCCTTTGACAAGGTGATTCTAACTATGATACAGTGATGCAGTAGGCCAAGAATTCCAAAGATTAAGAAAAAGGTAGGAGGAGTTTTGCTAGGACAGGCAGTCCTCGCTTGGCACCTAGTGGAGGACCATGAAATGACCGTGCAAACTGAAACCATACCATGTGATCTCAATAACCATAGGAAAAGTTATGCTTGTTCTTTGACCCTTAAATGTTTTTGTCAAAATGTTAAAATTCTCTTACTTTCGGTTATACACGCATAGGAAAATTTAAAAAGTAGTAAAGCTAAGTGTCATTTAAAATATCAGAAACATTGAGAATTAAAGTCCCAAATGTCTTTGGAGATCCTTTAATGTGAAGGTTTTTTTTGCTATGTTCATAGCATCACTTCAAAATACTCTGAAGCTGGAAACAATAGAAATATTCCTCATTATTAGAAGTAGTTAATGTATTTTGGAATGTTCATAGAATGAAATATATGCAGCAATAAAAGTAAAGAAATTATGGCTACTAGCATCAAGATAAATGACCCTCATTAGAGTGAGCAAAAGTTGCAAATTGAAAGAAGTAAACAGTATACTTGCATGTTAAAAGTTTAATAACAGGCAAAACTATAGTGTTTCGTGGTGCACATGAAGATGGTAGAAAGTATCAATAAAAGCAAAGTAGAGAGTTTTACAAAAGTCAGGAAAGGGGTACATTTAGATTTGATTGAATGGGATGTGTTCAGGAAGGGACATGCTAGTGGTTTGTAAATTACAGGAAGTGTTCTATTCTTTAAACCAGGTATTGGTTACACAACTCTGTGCCCTATAGTTACTGTTTTAAGTGTGCATATAATTTATTTGTTATGTTACTGATATACATTTAATAATATGTTTAAAATAAAATGAAGACAGACATAGAAGGAGCAGCCAGTGTGAAGAGACCTCAGGAAGCACCTGGGAGGCTGTAATGTTCTATTTCTTGACACACACACACTTGTGTGTATAAATTAACATATATGTGTGTAATACACTCCTTTATATTACATGATAAATATCTCCTGATATCCATATGCTTGTTTCTTGTATGTTTTCTTCTACAAATCATGAGAGAGGCTGCGAAATGTTTGAAAACAATGTAGGCTTTAGCACAACAAAATGAATTGGAAGAACTTTCATATCCTCTCCTCAGTTTGGGCTTTTTGTTGTTGTTCCTGTTCTGTTCGCAGAACTAAACGATGGTGTTGAGTCCTGAACACTTCCAGACAAAGGCTGGGAGGACGCAGCAAAAGGGAACGGAAAATAGAGTTACAAAGATGAAGATAAGGTCAGAGAAATGAACACAGACATGGTACATGCCAGTAATGCATTAACCTTTGATCAAGGTCCTTTATCCAGGTAAAGGTACCTTATAGAAAAGCCTGGGCTGCTCACTGCATTGCAGCCTGCATGACAAGCAGCTCAACTGGTGATTGACAGGGATTCCTTTCTGGAACTACTAGCTCATCACGTCTTCCTGGAAGCATGACTTACATGATCTGGTAATGTCGCTGCTGCTTCCCATATAGTAAACCTGATTGCCCAGACCTCCCAAGGAAGGATCAGTGGGACGAGTCTGTGTTCTCTTGTTTGTGGGATGAAGCAATCTCACCTAATCCCTCGGTTCTCAGTTGGTGTGGTGGGCTCCATGGAAAATTTACTGTTTCAGGGAGTTTTGTCGAATGAGCCTTTGCCCATCTATTATCCTTGTGTGTCTTGAGTGACTGCTGTTCTAGAGATTATTGTCATGTTTCGCCACTTTCATGAGGTGAGAGTGTTACCCCATGCCTCAGCCTCACTGTAAACCCATCTCTCCTTGCTAAGGCGGGAGCACACCCAATATTAGTGTCACCTTGACTGGGTTGAGGGATGCCTCCATGCCTGGTGATGCATTGTCTCTTAGTGTGCCTGTGAGGGTGTAGCCAGAGGCAATTGACGTGAATCAGTGGACTGGGAGGGGAGAGCCCCTTAATGTGGGTGGTTATCATCCAATCAGCTGCTGGTACAGTTAGAACAAATCAAGCAGAAGGAGACTTCCTATCTCTCTCTCTCTCTCTCCCCACATTTGGGAATGGGATACCATTTTCTCCTCCTTTCCTTGGACAGCTGTCTCCAGGATCCATGGCCTTTGGATTCTGAGACTTGCACCAGCAGCCTCCCGGGACATCTCAAGCCTTTAGCCTCAGACTGGGGACTGCAGTATTAGCTTCCCTGGGTTTGAAGTGTTTGGGCTTGGACTGAGCTATGCTGTCAGTTTTCCTATTCCCCAGATTGCAGAGGGCCTATTATGGGACTTCATCTCTGTAATCATGTGAGCCCATTCTCCCTAATAAACTCCCTGCTACATATATACATATATATCTTATTGGTCCTGTCTTTGTCCCTCTGGAGAACCCTGACTACTGCATTTCTCTAGGGCGCAGCTCACCCTCAGCTTTGGGATGTGGCCCTCTGGAAACCTTCAAATTTTGAGACTGGGGCAGCTCCAGCTTCCCTTTTAAATATTGGAAGTAAATACTTAAATGATTCTTTTGGCTCCACATATCTTATTGCTTCTTTATAGAAGGACATGTGCTTGCTTGTGATGTGGTGGATGTGGCCTGGGTGACCTGGAGGTGTAGAGGTTGTGGGTGGATGAGCATAAGAACATACTTGTCCCTGTTACTCTGTGATCCTATGCCCTAGGGCTGTACTTTTCCTTCCACTTTGCTTTTGGGCAGTGCTGATTAGAATGCAGGATGAATTTACATAGTGGGCTGCTCTAACTGGAATGGTTTAATACAGAAATGAGTGGGGAGTGTGGATGTGGGGTGGAAAGAGACATGAATCTAATTTTCCAGATGAATCTGCATCCTTTATGCAATAGAGCTCTGCTTGCGTCTGAATAGTTGTCTTGACAACGCCACAATGAGTGTAAATGGATTTAAGAAAAGACTGCTATGACAGTGGGGTCAACTTAGGAGCAGAGAAGGAACACACACAGTGTTTTAATAGCTGGAGAGTGAGAAACTAAGGAACTGTGGCTCCAGGAAACACACACTCAATTGCAACCTCATGCTTTCCACCCAGAGCCTCAGTGTCATATATGTTATTCCACTGATCTTCCCACTCACCGTCAGTCTCATAATTCACAATGAAGATGCCTTTCACCTGTTTGGCTGGTTCCACGCATTTCTCATCATTCCCAGATCCTCTGGGGAAAAGAAGCCAGGGATTTTGAAGAAGACTTCTATGTGAATATATGTGGGCGAAGAATTGCCCAGGTGCCGAGGCAAGAGACTGAAGGCACAAACTGTTTCAGTATAATAAAGAAAATAGTTAGAATAAGAATAGTTATAATACAAATTAGATATAGAGATGATCGTGGACATTATCAATCATTAGTATAGACATCATTAATTGTTAGCTTTTAGTATTACTTTTGTTGTATTACTAATATAACCAAGGAATAACTGGCAGGTATAGGGTCAGGTGCTCAAGGGACATTGTGAGAAGTGACCAAGAAGGCAAGAGGTGAGCCCTCTGTCATGCCCGCATAAGGGCTGCTTGAGGGCTCCTTGGTCAAGCGGTAATGCTAGTGTCTGGGAAGGCACCAGTTACTTAGCAGACCGCGAAAGGGAGTCTCCCTTTCCTTGAAGGAGTCAGGGAACACTCTGCTCCACCAGCTTCTTGTGGGAGGCTGGATATTATCCAGGCCTGCCCGCAGCCATCCGGAGGCCTAAACCCCTCCCTATGGTGCTGTGCTTCAGTGGTCACACTCCTTGTCCGCTTTCATGTTCTTTCCATACTCCTGGTTCCTCTTTGAGGTTCTTAGAAGATAGCGGTAGAAGAAATAGTGAAAGTCTTAAAGTCTTTGATCTTTCTGATAAGCACATAGAAGAAAATGCTGACATATGCCGCCTTCCCTCTCTGCTTTGGCTACCTAAAAGGGAAGGGCCCCCGTCCCATGATCACGTGACTTGCTTGACCTTATCAATCACTTGGACGACTCACCCTCCTTACCCTGCCCTCTTGTCTTGTATGCAATAAATATCAGCATGCCCAGCCATTTGGGGCCACTACTGATCTCCGCGTCTTGGTGGTAGTGATCCCCCAGGCCCAGCTGTTTTCTCTTTATCTCTTTTGCCTTGTGTCTTTATTTCTTACAATCTCTCATCTCCACACATGGGGAGAATACCTGCCAAGCCCCATAGGACTGGACCCTACAAATTCAAAATCCCAGTGTCCTCACATTCCCATGGAATCCAGCTGAGGGTCAAAGTCAGGTGGAGAAGAGCCTCATGACCCCCTCATGGCCCTTTGCTCCTTCCTCTGGGGTGCAGCAAACAGTATGTTTAGAACAGCAGAGGCTGCTGAGCCTAAGACTGAGAGGACGGCCAAAGGCTGGGAGACTGCTAAGCCTGTGGTCATGACCAGAGGACAGGGAAGAGACAAAACTGAAAATCTTTCAGGCTGCTAGGCCCTGACATTCATGCCATGGTCATTCTCTGCCATAATATAAGCATTTGCTGAAAAACATTGAGATGGCAAAATGGGTGTAAAATGAGGAATATCTCATCATATTCTCCTGACCCTACACACCCCTGCAAGAGCTGTCACTGCTATGCCCACTCCAGCCTATGCTCCTTGTAGAGATAGATATTTTTAGATGAGGAAGTATAGACACACGAGAACATGTTTTTCTTTTCATTTTCCTTGTATAAATTTATGTTCTACCCTACACGTAAGGACGGTCCTATAGCAGGCTCCTTTCATATCAGGAACATTGACAGTGTCTCTGCAAAGTCTTGCCCAAACAGAGGCCTCTGCTCTATGTGGCCCCTGCTCAAAGGTGGCCAGGCATAGCCCTGGCTGCTCTGCTCGTCCCTGCACAGCACTGAACTTCAAGGGACACTCCCCACTGTCAACCCTAGGGAGCTCCTGATAGAATATAGACTACCCTTCCTTCACACAGAATATTCAAGTCAGTCACTTCACTGGTCACTGAAAAGGATGTGGAGGACTCCTGCCATCCCTCACACGCCTGATTTATAATGATCTCTTATGGGAAAGGAGGAATCCTTTTGACCCGGAAGACTGGATTCTAGGCAACACTAACCTGTAGCCCAGAAAAACCTGCAGACCAGTGGGCTTGTTCTTCTCTCTCTCTAGCTGGACCTGAGAGTGGCCAGGAGAGGAAGTTTACAAGCCTGTTAACCAGGCACGTGATACCTGGGAGCTAGTCCTCCTGACGTCTCCCATGATGTCTGAACTACGGGGTTCAGAATGCTTCCAGGTTGGTGAATACACCTATGAGCCAGGAGGGTGGCACACCTCAACTCTATGGGGACAGAAGCTCCTTCACTCAGGACCCTTCCAGACCTCACCCTGTGTATCTCTTCAAGGGCTGTTCATCTATATCCTTCATTATATAATAAGTTGGTAAATGTAACAAGTTTTTCCTGAGTTCTTTCCTGAGTTCTGTGAGTTCTCCTAGCAAATTATCAAAGCCAAGAGTCATAGGAGACTTGATAGCCAGTTAGAAGTAGAGGTGAAAACCTGGGGCTTAATATTGGCATCTGGGGTGGGAGGCAGTCTTGTGGCACTGCACCCTTAAAGTGCGGGATCTATGCTAACTCCAGTTAGTGATGGAATTGGACTGAATTGTAGGATGTCCAGCCGGTGTCTGCAGATAATAGGAAAATTTGTTAATGTGGGAAAAACCCTCTCATTTGGTGGCCAGAACTGCCCTGTGTTGAGTGTGTATAGTGCAAGGGGGAAAAAAGTACAAACTCCAACACTTAGCACATCAATTCACACACAGCAGTTATTCAATCAACATCTGATGAATAAATGATGAAATGGGCATTATGTCATCTATCAGGCATTTATTCTCTCTCCACCCTTGCAAAGTTATGGAAATCCGTGTGTATATCACTGAATTTTGTAGAAAAACAGGCAGAAAGAGAAGGGGAAAGCCAGGATATAATCATCTTTATGTTTTGCTATTTTATTTTTCTGGAAACCAACTATTTATTGGTGATTTATTTTTGCTGATTACCATGTAATCAGCCCTAGCACTGGCCTTAATCCTAACTCTAACCACAACCCTAACTCTAAACACAACCCCATAACAAGCCCTACACTAAACCTAGCCCTAAACTCTAACCCTAACCCTAAACCCTAAACTAGATTCTGAACCTGACATTGGCTCCCAATGTGACCTGTGACCAGCCTTGACTAATATGAACTGGTCTTGACTGGCTTTGACAGGTTGTGACAGGGCATGACAGGTTCTGATCAGTCTAGACCAGTCTTGACTGTCTGGGACTGATTATACCAGCCATGACTGCAATGAATTGGTCTTGACTAGCCATGACCAGCTTTCACTGGCTATGACTGGAATTGACCAGATTTGACTGGTTTTGAGTGCCTGTGCCCGGCTTTGATCAGTCTTGTCTAGCTTTGACCATCTTTGACCAGGCTTGACCAGTCTGACCTGGCCATGACCAACAGTGACCAGCCTTGACTGGGTGTTTCTGGCATAAGCCTGATGCCTTCTGACTGACTGAATGCTAAGGACTCAGGAGCTGTGCAGCACTGAGGTGTAGGTGGAGGGGAGCAGAGTAGGAGAGAAAAGCCCTGTGGGAATACTTGAGGAGTGGGTGTCCCCAGGAGAGCTCACTGGTGGGTTTATACCAGAAGGGCCTTGGGAATCATTTTCTCTTGCAGATGGGGAAATAGTTCCTGGGAGTGTGTATGCAACTGTCAGGGCAGGTGACAGAGGAGAGGGGCAGGAATGCCTGCCTGTCAGCCAAAAAGTCAGTCTTAAGGCATCGTTTTGTGCTTTGTTGTCCAGCTATGAAAGCCATCTCTCATGACCTTAGGCTTGGGCCCCAAGTGTTAGCATGGTAGCCAGGGCTCAGGAAGGCTACAACTTGGCACCATGTCCTTTGAGGGACAAATCCTATGCACAGTGAAATAAATGTAACAGATGAGTATTTTGGAGGTAAATTCACTTGATATGAATTTTACCACTGTAACCATTTTTTTTCTACTTTAAGTTCTGGGATACATGTGCAGAATGTGCAGGTTTGCTACATAGGTACACATGTGCCATGGTGGTTTGCAGCACCTATCAACCCATCATCTAGGTTTTAAGCCCCACATGCATTAGGTATTTGTCCTAATGCTCTCCCTCCTTTTGCCCCCCACCCCTGGCAGGCTCCGGTGTGTATTGTTTCCCTCCCTGTGTCCATGTGTTCTCATTGTTCAACTCCCACTTATGAGTGAAAACATGCACTGTTTGATTTTCTGTTCCTGTGTTAGTCTGCTGAGAATGATAGCTGCTATTTTTAAGTACACAACTTGGTGAAATTTAACACCTTGACAGTGTTGTACAGCCACCTGTCTAGTTCCAGAGCGTTTTTATCACCTCCAAAGGGAACTCAGTACCCATTATGATGTCCATTCTCATTCCCCCTCCTTCAGTCCCTGGAAGCTACTAATCTACTTCCTGAACTCTATCGATTTGCCCTTCTGGACATTCCATATAAATGGGGTCATACAATATGTGCCTTTTGCGTCTTGTTTCTTTTACTTAAGATGTTTTCAAGGTTCATGCAGGTTATAACATACATCAGTACTTCATTCCTGTGTTCTTTCTGATTGAATACCCTTAACATTTACCATTTAAACCATCCTAATTATATAGTTCTATGGCTTTAACCACATTTACAGTGGTTGTGTAACCATCACCACCATCCTTGTCCAGAACTTTTTTCATCATCCCCAACAGGAACTCTGTATTCACTAAACACTACTTCCTATTCCTCTCTCCTCCAGTCCCTGGAAACTACCTCTCTACTTGATGTCCCAGTGAATTGATTACTCTAGGTAGCTCAGATAAGTGGAAGAGTACAGCATTCGTCCTTCTGTGCCTAGGTTATTTCTCTTTGCATAATGACTCACCTTTCATCCATGGTGCAGTATGTGTCAGAATTCCTTTTGTTTTTAAGGCAGAATAATATTATAAACCACATTTTGTTTATCTATTCATCCATTGGTGGACACTTGTGTTGTCTCCAATTTTTGGCTATTGTGAATACTGCTGCTGTGCATATGGGTGCTTTTAGTTCTTTTGAGTCTATACGTATATATATCCATCCCTGCTTTTAGTTCTTTGGAGTGTATGCCCTTATAACTGACAGGTTTGCATAATTTATCTCACTGAATCCTGGACAACCTGGGAAAGTTTTCTTCTATGCTGGTGTTAAAGACAAAGAATGTAATGCTAAGAGAGACCATGACCCGAGTCTGTGACCCAAGATCATAGGGTGACAGCAGGGGTTAGCTGGGATCCAAACTAAAATATTGCTGAGTTTTTGCGTTTGTCCATTTTGTGTTGCAGTAAAAGAACACCTGGGCCTGGGTAATTTATCAAGGAAAAAAGTTCATTTAGCTAATGGTTTTGCAGGTTACACAAAAAGCATGATGCCAGCATCTCTGTCTGGTGAGGCCTACGGAAGCTTTTACTCATCGTGGAAGGCAAGGGGAGCCAGCGTGTCACATGAGGAGAAAGATAGCAAGAGAGTGGGGTAAGATCTCAGACTCTTTTTAACAACTAGATCTCTTGTGAACTCATTACCATGCAGAGGGCACGAAGCCATTCAGGAGGGATCCGCCCCCAAGACCCAAACCCCTCCTGCCAGGGGCCACTTCCAACATTGGGGATCACGTTTCAACATGAAATTTGGAGGGGACAAATAGCTAAACCATATCAGTTCTCATCATTTTCATAGGATATTATTAGGCCCTCTTGATTTCAAGTTCCAAAGTGTGGCCACCATTTCAATTAACATTTACATTTACATATATTTAGATATTAATTAGCATATTTCATAAATAAAGTTTTATTTACCAAGTCTTCCATATTTTATCTTTTGTGATATTCACAAAGTTTCATGTTGTACCGATATTCCTGTTTTCTGTAGTTCCACTCCTACCTGAGGAACAGCCATTTTAACAATGCTACTTTGGAGCAGGTTTTCTCAGATGAGACAAGAAAATATCTGGCCTGATATTGCAGGGGTGAAGGGAAGAGTCAGACTCTCAGTTAATCAGGGCTGAAGGGAAGAGTCAGACTCTCAGTTGATCTTGCCTAGATCTGGCCAATGTTTGTGGTAAAACACTTTTATTTCCTTCAATATGATGTTATGAACTATGGGAACTTTCTTGCTGGACTAGTCTCCGATGAAGGTGGGACAGTTTGTTCCACAGTCTGCACGGCATCTGAACCCTAACCCATCATTTAATTTAGTTTAGCAAAACTCTAAGGGTGTGGTTACCAAAAAGCACTGAGAAACCTAAGTAAACATATCATAAAACATTCTTGTGGAAAGTGCATTTATAAACTTTTATCTCATTTATATCTATTTTATTCATTTAATTTTAACAATTATGTTTAGGCAATTTTAGGAGACATTAGAAAAACCTAGTCATCATCACAGGTTAGATTTTTTATTAACTGTTTTTTGTATTACTGTACATTAGGCAAGTATGAAAGCAAGAACCTTACAGTTAAGTACATGTATATTTTGTTGTTAGCTCAGAAGACATAGTTATTTTTATTAAACCAACAATAACAATCTAGTTTTATTTACCAAAAGATTTATTCAAGTCACATAAACTTGAAAAAATATTTGGTCTGATTTATTTAATTTATGAGTACTCATTCAAATTAATGTGGTACCACGTGTAAATAATATGCAAATATATATATGACCATATACATATATGTAGACACAACGCATAACATTCATATATACACATGTATGTACCTAATAGCCAAACAGATCAAGGAGTTTAGTGCAAAAGAGAGCAGTAGAGCTTCAGACTTGAATCTGTTCACTTACAACTCTTGGGATTCCATGAGGAAAATCAAAGTTTCCTTTCCCAAAGAGAAACTCGTGTTGCCTTTTCTGTTTCCCTTAAGGGATCCCAGGCAATTAGAATTGTTTTTAGGCCCCTCCTGTGGCACTGAAAGTGGCAAGGGGAAGGAGGGACACACAGAATAGATGAAGAAGCAGACAGAGGGAGCAAATATGATTAGCAGAGGTTTAAGAAGACAAGTATTCAGTTGACTGAGAAGTTTTTGCAGAGAAATAGAAGCCTTAAATAATATATATATATGTATACATACATAGCCTAAATATCCATTTTAATTAAGTCAGCTTTTGACTATAGAGCTCTTAAAAAAAAAACTTTTAAAATCTCTTGTTAAAATATTTTAGCTGGGATAAACAGCTGACATTTCTGTTTTTTGTTTGTTTGTTTGTTTTTTCCTAGAGATACCTTCCCAAGTGAAAGCAATAAGCCTTAACCAAGGCTGTGACTTAACCAAGGATTCACAAGGCATCTCCAAACATGTAAGTGGGTACCCGCAAAATTAAAACTCACACAAATATAAAACGAATAGGTACTGGTTTCCTGAGCAGAAATCAAACCCAAGCGAAGGCTGTGAAAGTGTGAAATTGGAACTACTGTACAACAAGGTTGAACAGGGTTCATTATTAATCCTGCAGGGAATCCAAAGCAGGCAGTTTCAGCTTACAGAGATTTTAAATTTGTTTAGGTTAGATTTTTGCTCTTAATTGTGTCAAGATAATTTCTAGGGCTGGTCATGACGCTGTTGCATGTCTTTCTGTGAATTTGATCTTCCCATCAATTGTTTAGAATGAGAGATCTCAAAAAATCTTTTTATTTTATTTATTTATTTATTTATTATACTTTTAAGTTCTGGTACACGTGTGCAGAACGTGCAGGTTCGTTACATAGGTATACATGTGCCATGGTGGTTTGCTGCACCCATCAACCCATCATCTTCATTAGGTATTTCTCCTAATGCTATCCCTCCCCTTGCCCCCCACCCCCTGATAGGCCCTGCTGTTTGATGTTTCCCTCCCTGTGTCCATGTGTTTTTATTGTTCAACTCCCACTTATGAGTGAGAACATGCAGTATTTGGTTTTCTGTTCTTGTGTTAGTTTGCTGAGAATGATGGTTTCCAGCTTCACCCATGTCCCTGCAAAGGACATGAACTCATTCTTTTATATGGCTGCATAGTATTCCACGGTGTATACATGCCACATTTTCTTAATCCAGTCTATCATTGATGGGCATTTGGGTTGGTTCCAAGCCTTTGCTATTGTAAATAGTGCTGCAATAAACATACGTGTGCATGTGTCTTTAAGGTAGAATGATTTATAATCCTTTGGGTATATACCCAGTAATGGGATTGCTGGGTCAAAAAAAAATTTCAGGAATCTAATTTAAAAGATCCACCTTCTGGTCATTGAATTTCCAGTGCTGTACTTATTCCAATAGTGACTCAATCCAATAGCTTCTTCATGGAAAGCCCAGAATGTAATATTCCAGGTTTAAAAAAAGATGTTTCCTGGAGAGAAACAAACCCAAAGACCCCTTCCCCAAAAAATTCTCCCAGGAATAGGTTTAATTTTATGAATACTCATTCGAGTTAATGTGGTACCACGTGTAGATAATATGCAAATATATGTATGGACATATACATATATGTAGACATACCATATGATATTCATATGTACACATGTATGTACCTAATAACCAAAGGGATCAAGGAGATAGCAAAGGACTCTTGTTATCACAGATTGTTGAGGATGGTGTTTGCCTTTGGCAAACCAAAATTTGTAGGGGAGGGCGCCACTCACAGATCTTTTAATCTGTGACACTGCATAGCTCTGCCTGGGATTGGACTTTCCCAGCACTAACCAGGCAACAAGGGTTAGGATGACAAAAGTCATGTAGGAATGGAACTTCTTTTTTTTTTTTTTTTTTTTTTTTT
>NW_016829678.1:0-1900 GCF_001698545.2 Rhinopithecus bieti | reverse complement strand
AACTCAAAAATTATGCTGCCTGGATGGCACAGACCAAGAGAGCCCTTCCACTTGGTCACAAGTCAAGCTTTCAAGAACATCAAACAAGATGAGAGAGAACCTAAAATGATACCCCTTTTCATGACAGAAGGACACACAAAGACAAAGACAAAGGAAAAGACTATTTCTGGTAGAAAAGGGAACAAACACTACGAATATTCAAACCACAAAGTACCAAAAGTACACCAGAGTCACAAGAACAAGACGAGTCAAACAAATCCTTTCCTCCCATTAATCAAGATTTTGGAGAAGAAAAAGAAACAAATAACAATATCTGCCATCCACTTGACCAGATTCCACAGAGACACAGAGGCCTGGAGCCTGACTTGTAAGAAATTCTTACCCTTTTGATGGCTCATCAGGACCTGAATTGACTTGGCTGTGGGTCAGGAGAGCAGAGCCTGCTCACAGAGTCAAACTGTAGGAACCAAGGGAAAGTGTCCCCTTCACCCTCGGAAGGTTCACTAAAAAATCAGCTCACAAATGGCAGATTAATTGCAACAAAGGCATAGAAACTTTACTGATGTGTACACAGGGGCATCACAGAGTGATGACCCAACCACCCAGTGACCTGAGGAAGCTTATATACCATCCTGAGATTACAGCAAAAATGGTGGCTTGGGGAATGGCCACAAACAGGTGATAGTGGTAAAACAGGTTATAGTGGCAAGACAGGTTGTGGGAGGAAGAGAAGAGGAGGCTGGCTAGCAAGGGTGGTCTTGTTATGTAGAAGAACTCTCACAGGTAGGTAGCAGCCCTCAGAGTAAATAGATGGTAAATGTTGCTTTCCAATCTTTAAGGTATCAGAATTTTAGTTCCTCTCTTCTAGGTCTAGACAAGGGAAGGCTTGGCTGAGTTCATGCAAATTTTCTACACATGCAAGTTTCACCCACAAAAGACAGCTTTGCAGGGCTACTTCTTCTTGCTGGCTGTCTTTATATAATCTCCAATTATGTCAAAGAAATATATTTTGGGGCTGGGCACGGTGGCTCATACCTGTAATCCCAGCACTTTGGGAGGCCGTGGTGGGTGAATCATGAGGTCAGGAGATCGAGACCATCCTGGCTAACACGGTGAAACCCCATCTCTACTAAAAATACAAAAAATTAGCCGAGCGTGGTGGCACGTGCCTGTAGTCCCAGCGACTCAGGAAGCTGAGGCAGGAGAATTGCTTGAACCTGGGAGGAAGAGGTTGCAGTAAGCCGAGATTGCGCCACTGCACTCCAACCTGGGTGACAGAGCAAGACTCCGTCTCAAAAAGAAAAAAAAAAAGAAATATATTTTGGGGCAGAATTTTTTTCCTTCCTTATGATGTTCTGAATTATGGGAACTTTCCTGCTGAATTAGTGTTTTCGGTGAAGGTTCATGGGGCCAAGAATTTGCCATCCATCAGGGGGCGACAGAGCCAGCCATTTGGTTCATTGAGATGCATTCCAATTTTAGTGTTGGATGTGTATTTGCCCTCAGTCCCATAACAAAGCTTTGATATAATACTCACACCTTTTTACTGCATTTCAATATACACAAATATTAGTAAGTCATCTGAACAATTATCTGTTTCCTGTAATAATTGTATAAAAAAGTTGTTTTAAATATTTACATAGATTGTCAGGGTGTGGACTGTGACATTTATCAGTTAACTGTATTGACTGATCATGTACACATCAGTGTCTAAACCTAAAATATCTTGCAACTGGTCTATATATATATATATATATACACACACACATAAACATATATACATACACACACACATATATACACACACATGGATAAGAATACAACAAGGTAATATATTCTCCATTCAATTCTTATGAAATTTTAATGATCAGTTTTCTTTCAATTTGGCTTTCACTCAGCA
>NW_016829677.1:0-950 GCF_001698545.2 Rhinopithecus bieti | reverse complement strand
TTTTTTGTCAGAGAATATTTCCTTTGTCACCATAGGCTTCAGTGCTCTCCCAAATATCCTATTGCAGATTCCATGAAAACAGTGTTATCAAACTGCTCAATGAAAACAACAGTGTAACTCTCTGAGATAAATTCATACACCATGAAGTAGTTTTCAGATTTCTTCCTTCTAGTTTTAATTAAGAATATTTCCTTTGTTACCATAGGCTTCAATGGGACCCAAAATATCCCTTCTCAGATTTCCCAAAAAGAGTGCTACTAAAGTGTTACATGAAAAGAATGGTGTTCATTTTTCACTATATGCACCGAAAGGCTCTGGAATATCCCATTGCAGATTCCATGAAAAAAGTGTTAGCACACTGCTCCAGGAAAAGAAAGGTATTACCCCATGAGATGATTTCACCCTACACATCACAAAAAAGTTTCCCAGAAAAGCTTCTTTCTAGGTTTTATCTGAGGATATTTAATTTGTCAACATAGGCTTCAATGCAACCCAAAATATCCCTTATCAGATTTCTCAAAAACACTGCTAAGAAACTGTTCCATGAAGAGAATCATGAAACTGTGTGAGACGAAGTAACACATCAGAAAGCTTCTTTCAAGTTTTTATGCGAGGATATTTCCTTTGTCACCATATGTCTCAAAGAACTCTGAAGTATCCCATTGCAGATTCCAAGAAAACAGTTTTACCAAATTGCTCAATAAAAAGAACAATGTAACTCTGTGAGATGAATTTACACATCACAAAGCAGTTTCTCAGGAAGTTTTTTTCTAGTTTATATCTGATTATATTTCCTTTGTCACCATAGGCTTCAAGCGATCCAAAATATTCCTTCTCAGATTCCCCAAAAACAGTGCTACCAAACTGCTCCTTGAAAAGAATCGTATAACTCTGTGACATGAATTCACAAATCACAAAACAGTTTCTCAGAAAGCATCCTTTTGCTTTTC
>NW_016829676.1:0-878 GCF_001698545.2 Rhinopithecus bieti | reverse complement strand
AGCAAACCTTTCTTTATAAAATATGTAAAATCAAACTCTATTGCAAGTATAAATGAATTTCTAAAGCAACTTTAAATTCACTACAAGTATTTTACTTGTGTAAATTTACTTTTATGTATTAACATATTAATACACAAAATTTAACCCCAAGCCAATTTTCCTATTTGAATATATAGTCAAATGCTTTCAAAAGTTAATTTTAAAAGTACACAAATGCACAAATTTAGAGCAAGATTTTAATGAAGACTTTAATTTTCAGATTTTAACATATAAAAGTTGTAACTAATTCTTGTTTATATACTTGAGCTGCTTTGAAGGAAATAGACTTTAAGTTAATACAACGTTTCATGTCATTATTAAGTACAATGTTTTAACATAAAATAACAAAAGATAAAAAGAAACACAAAAAGTACAATGGTGACTACCTTGATAGCTTGTTCAAAATTGAGAACTTTTCGATTAACTTGGTTTCCAATCATGCCAGCATCCATCTTGGGATCCATCATTTCAATAGCAGACATGGCTTCAAAAAGACCAAATCTGCAAATAAAAAAATTGAGCATAGATTGTTTTTGAGCCAGTAAGCTTATTCATGTTTTCACAACCGTATAAAATTATACTTTTAATAACTAAAGTATTCTATGTATTCAGTCTTCTCAACTTGCTAAACACTTCTACTTCAATTAACTGTTGATTGATACAAAAATTATTTCATGTACTTGCCACTCAAATGATTTTACATGCACTGTGAGGAAGAAAAAGATTTCTGCCGGGCGTGGTGGCTCACGCCTGTAATCCCAACACTTTGGGAGGCCGAGGCGGGTGGATCACCTGAGGTCAGGAGTTCAAACCAGCCTGACCAACATGGAGAAACCCTG
>NW_016829675.1:0-605 GCF_001698545.2 Rhinopithecus bieti | reverse complement strand
TGTTGAATTTGGTTTGCTAGTGTTTTGTTGAGGCTTTTGAATCAATATTCATCAGTAACATTGGCCTGTAGTTTTCTTTTTATATATATATGTTTTTGTCTGGTTTTGGTATCAGGGTAACACTGGCCTCATAGAATGAATCTGGAAGTATTTCCTCCTCCTCTATTTTTTGGAATATTTTGAGTAGGATTTATACTAGCTCTTTTTAAAGTATTTGGTAGAATACAGCAGTGAAGCCATCAGGTCCTGGTCTTTTTCTTTTGCCGGGAGACTTTTCATTATGACTTCACTCTTGTTACTTGTTATTGTTGAGTTCAGGTTTTGGATTTCTTTCTGGCTCATTCTTGGTAGGTTGTATATGTCTAGAAATTTGTTCATTTCTTCTAGATTTTCCAATTTATTGGCATATGGGTGCTTATATTAGCCACTAATGATTCTTTGAATTTCTGTGGTATCAGTTGTAATATTCCTTTCTCATCTATGATTTTATTTATTTGGGTCATCTCTCTTTTTTCCTCATTAGTCTGGCTAAAAATTTGTCAGTTTTGTTCATATTTTCAAAAAACTATGTTTTTGTTTCATTGATCTTTTATATTGTTTTCTCT
>NW_016829674.1:0-767 GCF_001698545.2 Rhinopithecus bieti | reverse complement strand
TTGCTACTTGGTGCACATTACTTTTGTAGACAGTGAATCTTATCTATTTTATGTTGATTCTTATTGATGTTACTTTGAGTATAGTGTTATTTTCTAATCTTGAAGGGGGGCTGTCTCACCCTTAGGATATTGACCAGTATACTTTGTCCTTTTTCCTTCTTTTTTTTCCCCCTTTTTCTTTGGATATTGACCAGCCTACTTTGTCCTTCCTTCCTTCCTTTCCTTTCTCTTTTTCTTTTTTTTCTTTCCTTTCTTTCTTTCTCCTTCCTTCCTTCCTTTCTTCTCTCTCTTTCATATCTCTCTTTCTTCTTTTTGCGACCACTATACTTTGTCCTTTTTTTCTTTTTCTTTCTTTTTTGTTGAGATAGTCACAGTCTCTTATCCAGGCTGGAGTGCAGTGGTGTCACGTCGGCTCACTGTAACTTCCATCCCCTGGGTTCAAGTGATTCTCCTGCCTCAGCCTCCCAAGTAGCTGGGACTACAGTTGCACACCACCACCCCAAGCTAATTTTTGTATTTTCAGTAGAGACAGGGGTTTGCCATGTTGGCCAGGCTGTTCTTGTACTTCTGGCCTCAGGTGGCCTCCACCCACCTCAGTCTCCCAAAGTGTTGGGATTACAGGCATGAGCCATGACACCCAGCCCTTTTTTTCTTGTATAATGAAAACTTTCCCATGAGAATCAGATTATCAATTGTTTGCCTTTGTTTTCTTCTAAAAAATTTCCTTTTCCATAGAGATATGGCATGATGAACATCTTGTTCTACAG
>NW_016829673.1:0-979 GCF_001698545.2 Rhinopithecus bieti | reverse complement strand
TTTTCTGAGATCCCACATATTATTGAAAATGTCCATTTTTAACAACAAAAGTATAAAACATACAAAGTGATAAGTAAGTATGGATAATATGCAGTAAGAAAAACAATCAATAGAAATTGTTTCCAAAAAAGCCCAGTGGATTGATTTGCTGAACAATTATTTTATTTAGATAATAATTTTAACATTCTAAATATTTTCAAAGAAGGAAAGAAAACCATAGTATAAAACGATTAAGCTTAGTCTAAACAAGTAAAGGAAAATATGAGAAGTATGTCTGACAAAATATAAAATATTAATAGAGATACAAATTATTAAAATCTGAATGGAAAGTTTTATTTGAAAAGTATAAAAGAGCAGTAGAAAATATTAGAGATTTTGAAAGCAGATTTGAGCAGGTAGAAGAATCAATCAGTAAACTTGGAGAGAGATTCCTTAAAATAATCCAGTTTATAAAGCAAACAAAATATAGAAAATGAAGAGATCTCAGAAACCTGTGCTCACCCGCAAGTATACCAATAAACATATAACAGGAGTCCTAGAAGGAGTGGAGATTAAGGGGTGGAAAAATTACTTGAAGAAATAATGTCTGAAAACTTCAATATTTAATTAAAACATGATCTACACATCTAATAAGCTCAGTGGACTACAAAAAAATAAAAAATAAAGTCAAAGGGATCTACAAGCAGACATATCAGAACTGTTGAAAGCCAGAGAGAACTCAACTCTTAAAAGCAGTAAGCAGTGAGTCAACACTCCACTTAAAAAAAATCTTCAATAAATTTAGCAATTTATGTTTCACTGGAAATTTTAATGTTCAGAAAGTAGAGGTATCTCATGTTCAAAATGCTGAAAAGTGAGACTGTCAACCTGAAATTCTATCGCCAGCAAAACTAACATTGAGAAAATCAAGGAGAAATTTCCAGATAAGCAAAATTGAGAGAATTTATGGCTGGAGGGCCAGGTCTACAAATAAATAAAT
>NW_016829672.1:0-1060 GCF_001698545.2 Rhinopithecus bieti | reverse complement strand
TCTGTAATTAAATGTTTCTATCTTGTTCTTTATGTTTTAGTTCATTTTCAATTGGTATAATAATTGTACATATATATGTGGTGCAGTGTGATGTTTTGATACATCTATACATTGTATAATAATCAAATCAGAGTAATTAATATACCCATCACCTCAACATTTATTATTTCTCTGTGGTAAAACATTTAATTTCCTCTCTTCTATTTTTTTCAAAATATGAAATTACATGGTATTTGCCCTTATGTGCCTGCTTTATTTCACTTAATATAATGCCCTATACACTATCCATGTTGTCATAAATGACAGGAGTTTATTATTTTTTATGGACCAATAGTGTTCCATTGTCTATATATGCCACTTTTTGTTTATCCATTAATCCATTAATGGAGATTTAGGTTAATTCCATATGTTGACATTTGTGAATAGTGCTGCAATAATCATGGAAGTAAGCTATCTCTTTGCTAGGCTGACTTCATTACCTTTGGATATATACCCAGTAGTAGGACTTCTGGGTCCTATGGTAGCTTTATTTTGGATTTCTTGAGGAATATCCATACTGTTGTTTATAAAGACTGTACTAATTTTCATTGACACCAACAGTGTATGATCGATCTCCTTGCTCCACATCATTGCCTGTGGTTTTCTTTTGTTAATTTTGGTAATAGCCATTTGATATGGTTTGGCTGTGTCCCCACCCAAATCTCATCCTGAATTCCCACATGTTGTGGGAGGAACCTGGTGGGAGGTAATTGAATCGGGGGGGGCAGGGGCGGCAGGGCTTTCCCATGCCATTCTCCCAATAGTAAGTCTCATGAGTTCTGATGATTTTAAAAAGGAAAGTTTCCCTGCACAAGCTCTCTTTTTGCCTGCTGCCATCCACGTAAGATGTGACTGGCTCCTCCTTGTCTCCTGCCATGATTGTGAGGCCTCCCCAGCCACGTACAACTGTAAGTCCATTAAACCCTTTTCTTTTGTAAATTGCCCAGTCTCAGGTACGTCTTCATCAGCAGCATGAAAATGGACTAATATGGTAAATTGGTACTAGTAGAATGGGGCACTA
>NW_016829671.1:0-286 GCF_001698545.2 Rhinopithecus bieti | reverse complement strand
TTCCCCTTTAGACCTTCAACTGATTAGATGAGGCCCACCCTCCCCCTTTAGACCTTCAACTGATTAGATGAGGCCCACCCTTCCCCTTTAGACCTTCAACTGATTAGATGAGGCCCACCCTTCCCCTTTAGACCTTCGGCTGATTAGAGGAGGCCTGCCTTTCCCCAGTACACCTTCAACTGATTAGATGAGACCCACCCTTTCTGTTTAGACTTTCAAATGAGTAGATGAGGCCCACCCTTCTCCTTTCACTGAGTAGATGAGGCCCACCCTTCCCCCTTTGACC
>NW_016829670.1:0-895 GCF_001698545.2 Rhinopithecus bieti | reverse complement strand
AATACTAATGGTGAGACATAGATCTTGCTTGTGATCTTGCGGTTTACTTGGACAAAGATTTTTTTTCTTTTTTTAAAATCTTCATCTTGTGAAGTCTTGGCAGGTTTTATTAACATTTCTAATTCATATAGTTTGTCTCTTTTAACTACCTTCTGTAAACATCTGTAACAGCTGGCACCTTTTTACACATTGAAAACACAGAAAAGGGGCTGGGTGCAGTGGCTCGTGCCTGTAATCTTAGCACTTTGGATTGCTTGAGCCCAGGGGTTTTAAACCAACCTGGGCAACATAGTGAGATCCCTGTCTCTACAAAAAAATTTAAAAAATCAGGGCCGGGCATGGTGGCTCATGCCTGTAATGCCAGCATTTTGGGAGGCTGAGGTGAGCAGATCACTTGAACCCACGAGTCAAGACCAGTCTGGGCAATACAGCCAAACCCCATCTTTACCAAATAAATACATAAATAATAATAAGCCAAGTGTGCTGGTGCATGCCTGTAGTCCCAGCTACCAGAGAGGTTGAGGTGAGAGGATCATCTGGGCCTGTAAGGTGAAGGCTGCAGTGAGCCATGATCATGCCACTGCACTCCATCCTGGACAATAGAGTGAGATCCTGTCTCAAAAAAAAAAAAGAAAATAGCTGGATCATGGTGGCACACACCTGTAGTCCCACCGACTTGAGAGGCTGAAGCTGGAGGATCACCTGAGCCTGGGAGATCAAGATAGTGAGTCATTATTGTGCCACTGCACTCCAGTCTGGCTGATAGAGTGAGATCCTGCATTGAAAAAAAGAAGAGGGAATAAAGAATAAGAGAGAGAGAGAGAGAGAGAGAGAGAGAGAAAGAAAGAAAGAAAGAAAGAAAGAAAGAAAGAAAGAAAGAAAGAAAGAAAGAAAG
>NW_016829669.1:229575-251946 GCF_001698545.2 Rhinopithecus bieti | reverse complement strand
AAATAAATAAATAAATAAATAAATAAAAATTAGTTGGGAATGGTGGCAGGCACCTGTAGTCCAATCTACTTGGGAGGCTGAGGCAGGAGAATTGCTTGAACCCGGGAGGTGAAGGTTGCAGTGAGCCAAGATTGTGCTACTGCACTCCAACCTGGGCAACATAGCAAGACTCTATATAAAAAAAAAGTATAAAATGTCTGGAAATAACATGAGTAAACATGTGTAATGGTTTATATGACATCAGTCATAGTTATGTATCTAAGGCTATGCCTGGTAAAATCACGAAATAGTCAACGGCCTTCTACAAGTTTCTCCTGTTTCCTCCTCCCCAACACCCCTTTCAGAGGATTTCTCCAACCCCCAGGGCTTACATTTTTAAATAATGTCAGTTTCTTTAATTTTTGAGAAACTATTTGCAAGTAAGGTGTTAATGACTTTGCACCTCCAAAACCAGATTTACATATTAAATGAAATCTAAAGAGAAACAAGAATGTTTAATCCAAAAGTACTGAATTTCATAGAGGGTGTTGAGAACTGCAGCACCTGAGTAGGCGGAGATATCTGGGGTAGAGGTCTTCCTGAGTCCCCTCAAGTTGAGCAAAATAATTGACTACCTATCCCACTGGTACTTGCCACCTCCTTACAAAGCACTGTCATTGAAGCTGCATAGGTGTGGGAATCCTACCTTTGTATCTGGCATATTGGAGGAAATAATGTGCATGGCAGGTGGCTGTGTGTGGCACAGTGAAGAGTTCAGTGGAGCCCTTTGTGGAGTAAAGGACTAGTGGCTGCTATCCTACATCAGCTCATGGGGTCAGATCCTATGTGGGTACTCTCATGAACCATACAAGTGTCCAAATAATTTTTCCAGAGCAAGAAATTTAGAATTAGCTGTGGTACAAACAATCAGGGGTAAATATTTTTATTTGTCTCATCCTAATCCAAATACAGAATATCCTTTGTATCTGTGGATTTAATATTTGGAATAGTGAAGGGCCATGCAATATAGTGATTTGAAGTCAACCATACCGCCATCTATATGTAAAATGCTGCCATAGCACAGTAAGTGGGGTTCAGTGATTTCAACTGTATAAAATGTGCGTTGAATGACTGCAAGATCAATAAAGTGACTGGAATAAGCCTATGCACGGTGGCTTGAATTCTCTTGCTGCTTTATTCAAATCTGTTTCCACTCCTTCGCTTGTAATAGATGATGACTGGTAGCAATTCCACTCTAGCTTAAATATTAATGGTGACAATTCTGGGTCCTGTGGCTGGCTGAGAACTCCAGGACAGAGGGAAGTTTCCAGAAATCTCCTCATTAGTTGGCATACATTCCATTGATCCAATTCAGGGAGTCTATGCTGGAAAACACTGTGAATGCAGAACCTAACTCACTGCCTTCTCCCTACCCAAGAAGGAGCTGCCTGCTGGAACTTCAGTTTGCTAACACAACAAGTAGGTGGGTCAAGAGACAATGAGCAATCAAATAATATCCAAATTTCCATTATTATGGGGTGTGTGTGTGTGTGTGTGTATATATATATATATATCTCCATATCTAGAGAGAGAGAGAGTAAGCTTTGAATAAATTAAGAGATGTAAAAAAATACATTCCTGTATGGAAGACTAAATATTCAAGAAAAAAATAGTTCTTCATATGTTGTTTCACAGCTTTAAGTATACTAATCTAAAATCGCAAGGGACTTTTTTGTAACTCAAAATAAATTCTAAAGTTGATCCAGAAGAGTAAAGAGACTAATAGAGTCAAAATAATATTTGAAAAGGTTAAAAAATTATGGGAAAACATGCCTAGCAAAAATATAAACAAACAAACAAAACTTCAAATGAACGAAAGCCCCATGAAAACCCAAAAACCTATTTACAAACTAAATTCTAACATGAGAACTAACATACAAATCAAGAATCAGAATAGATAGCTAAGAAGCAAATTATAGCATATAAACTAATTCAATTTATTATAAAGGAGACATTATAAATCAATTAGAAAGACAATCATCCAATTAATAAAAGGAAATTTAATCAAAGGTATTAGGGGAAAATAAATCAACTTAGATTCTTGCCTTACATTATCATCCAGATAAATCCTACATGAATCAAAGAGCTAAATGTGAAGAAGAAAATGAAACAAAATAAATAAAAAACAAAATAAAACAAAATCCACAACAATTAGAAGAAAATATATTGTTTCCAACAGCTAGATAAGAAAAGACTTTTTAAACCTAAAGTAAATGTAAAAAAAAATCACAAAAAAAGATTGGACTCTCTTAATAGCTATTATAAATATAAGGCGGCCGGGCGCGGTGGCTCAAGCCTGTAATCCCAGCACTTTGGGAGGCCGAGACGGGCAGATCATGAGGTCAGGAGATCGAGACCATCCTGGCTAACACGGTGAAACCCCGTCTCTACTAAAAAATACAAAAAACTAGCCGGGCGAGGTGGCGGGCGCCTGTAGTCCCAGCTGCTCCGGAGGCTGAGGCAGGAGAATGGCGTGTTCCCGGTAGGCGGAGCTTGCAGTGAGCTGAGATCCGGCCACTGCACTCCAGCCTGGGCGACAGAGCGAGACTCCGTCTCAAAAAATAAATAAATAAATAAATAAATAAATAAATATAAGGCAAACAAGTTACAAAAAATATCTGGCCCAAATATGCAAAATTTTTCATAATGTAGAAATATTTAATAGCAATCAATAACAAAACTTGTTTTATAGGAAACAAGTACTTTCATAGCCTGTTGGCAGAACGGTAAATTTATTCAGCCTTCTTGGAAAGCCAATTAGGAATATGCATAAGAAATACATAAAGTCTATGTTCTTTGACCCACTATTTCCATTGACATTAATCCATCTTAAGGTGATAATGATAAAATGATAAGGAAAGAAGTTATGACAGTATACAAAACTATGTATAAAACTATGTGTATACAATCCAATCCAAACTATTCTAAATACACTTAGAAAAAAAAAGACTGGAAGGAAATATACCATAAAAGATTGTTCATCCAACAAGCTTTTATCGTTCAGGTGGGCTCAACATTTGGGTCTCCTCCAAATTCCTATGGTGAATCTCCAACCCCCAACGTGATGGTATTAGTGGGTGAGGCCTTTGTAAAGTAATCAAGTTTAGATGTGGTCATGAGGGTGAACCCCTCATGATAGAATTAGTGCCCCTGTAACAGATGATAGCTCTCTCTCTCTCTTCACCACGTAAAGCCACAGCAAGAATTAGACCATCTGCAAGCCTGGAAGAGAGCCTTCACCAGAACCAAACCCTGCTGGCACTCTGATCTTGAACTTCTTGGCCTCCAGAACTGTGGGAAACAAATCCTTGTTGTTTATACCACAGTCTATGATATTTTATTACAGCAACCCAAGAAGATGAAGACATTGATCACTAGCAATATCTCAGTTTGTAAGATTACGAGTGATTTTTGTTTATCCTTCTCACTTTCCAAATTTAACACGAAATTAATGATTTACATCATAATCTTTATAAAACATAAATTACTCACTAATATATGACTACACCCCCATTGTAAAAGTCAAGCAATTAAAAAAAAAGCAAAACATAAAATTCTCCTTTAACATTTTATCTTACCAGTCCCCATGGTGAGTTTGATTTCTCAAAATAAGCACCAATAGCAGTTTATGGATTTATCTTTCTAGGTATTTTACATTGCATATATAAACATGCACACATATGTAAGGAAAAATGCATACACAGAGGTTTTTTTCAATTCATTGCTTACAAAAAACTGTAGGGGAATTAGATACTTCTAGTATAGTGTTTTGTTTAACACACACAATAATTCAACAGTCGCATAGCTACACAAGTAGTACTTTTCTACCAGATAAACTGCTTAACACCTATTGTCACATGTCTGGCCCTTCACATTTTCATATCTGTCGGCCTCTGTGCTTTTGTGTTTGTCACCCTGGATTTCCTTAATATTTTGTGAAATGCTTTAAAACACCCACACACACCCCCCAAATAATATGTTTGCATGTAAATATGTCTAGATCTTTTCTACATAGTATTCTTTTCTATATAATATTCAACAGCACACACTGCTTTTATAATCAGAATTGAAAAGTACACATGATTTATTTTAAAAGGGTTTAGATGCAAATTTTCAAATTGCTTCAAGTTTCCTGAATGTGTTCCTGCCTGTTCATTAGCTGTGAAGCCGGAAGTCTCTTAGTCGCTGTTTAATTTTTCATCAAAGATGGTTTGTGAAAGGGTGCAGTGGTGATCTGGAAGGCATTCTTATACTGAATGCTACATCAATAAAGACTCTTGTTTGTACAGTAGAAAAGCAAAATTATTATTTAGAAACTCCCTCGAGGAAACTGCTTTTCACACAGAATGGATTGTCTAAATGTCAAAGGAATTTCCATAATTTTCATAAATACCCTTCATACCCAGAAAACAGCAGTTGGTTTAAGATTTTGTAAATCAGGTTTGCCTCTACCCCCCAGATATACCTTAAATTTTTTATTATACTCAGTTCCATACATTACTATATTCTGTCTTGTCTTATATTCCAATCATCTCACATCTCATTAGTTTAAATATTTATTTACTTATTTATTTTTTGGAGACAGAGTCTCACTTTGTCACCCAGGCTGGAGTGCCATGGTGCAATCATAGTTCACTGTAGCCTTGAACTCCTGGGCTTAAGCCATCCTCCTGCCTCAGCCCCTCAAGTAGTTCGGATTACAGGTGCACACCACTACACCCAGCTAATTTTTTGTATTTTCTGTAGAGACAGGGTTTTGGTTTTGCCATGTTGTCCAGGCTGGTATGTAAGTATTTAAACCTGTATTCCCTAAATACAGTGTACGTATACACATAGGTATATATGAATATATTATATATTGCATATATAACATGACACATTACTTATTTTTATATATTAGGTAATATACAATATATTGTTAATATACTTTTTATATGTAAAGGTTTTATACACATGCCCACAGACAAATTAACCCCCCCAGGCACCCACCTGGCTTAGTCTCAGCAGGGTGTTGCAGAATGATCCCAGCAGTCAAAGGTAATTAGAAGTAATCCCAGTCTTACTGGTATTTCTCAAATCTCTCAAATATCATTAGAGAGGATCCAATGCATAGCCTGTGGTAACAACAAATGCTCTTTCCTTATTCCTCTTCTTGTCTCTCACCACAGAAATCTGTCCAAGAGCCTCTCTTCCTATAGCTCACTCTAGTCCCTCCCCTTTCAAAGCCAATTCCCATCCTTGCTTCTCTGTTCTTCCTCACTGGATTACCTGGGATCTGCAATTTAGGATCCTAGAATGGGGGCAGAGGGGAAGATGGACCAGGAAGTGGAAGGGGACAATCCTATCAGACACCAAGAGCTCCTCAGCACAAGGGAGAAGGGTACAAGAGATGGAATAAGATCTAGATACTTTTGTGTCATAATATTTTGTACTTGTTAAATACGTCTACAGAGACTATATTTTTCACATGAATTTGTATATACAAGGTCTAGAACTGGGCAGCATATTAAAGCTGGATTTTGGAAAATCAAGGGAGAGATTTTTTGAGGGTTGTTTATTGGTTTCTTTAAAACTTTTTTTTTTATTTCAATGCCTTGTGAGGTACAAGTAGCTTTTGGTTACATGGAGGAATGGTATAGTGGTGAAGTCTAAGATTTTAGTGGACATTGTACCTAATATGTAGTTTTTTATTCATCGCCCAACCCTCCCCCTTCTGAGTCTCCAAAGTTAATTATATCACTCTGTATGCTTCTTTCGTACCCATAGCTCTCAGTTGTAAGTGAGAACATACAGTATTTGATTTTCCATTCCTGAGTTATTCCATTTAGAATAATGGTCTTCAGCTCCATTCAAGTTGCTTCACAAGACATTATTTTGTTCTTTTCTATGGCTGAGTACTATTTCATTATAACACATTTTCTTTATCTACTCATTGGTTGATGGGCACTTAATTTGGTTCCGTATCTTTGCAATTGTGAATTGTGCTGCGATAAACATATGGATGCAAGTGTCTTTTTGATAAAGTGACTTCTTTTTCTTTGGGTGGATACCCAGTAGATGGTTTACTAGATTGAGGTATGTCCACTTTTAGTTGTTTAAGAAATCAAACTGTTTTTCATTGAAGTTGTAGTAATTTACATTCCCACCAGCAGTGTGTAAGTGTTCCTTTTGTGCCACATCCACCCCAATATCTACTGTTTTCAACGTTTTCAATAATGGCTATTCTTTCAGGAGTAAGGTAGTATCTCATTGTGGTTCCAATTTGCATTTCTCTGATGTTTAGTGATATTGAACATTTTTGTTTGCTCCTGCCTATATTGTTATATAATATTATATAATTACTTATGCAATTACTTCACAAGTTACTGTGAAATGCTCCCTATGAGATATTATACATTACATAATATATAATATATATCATATTATATATGTAATATATAATACATTCATATATACCTATGTGTATGCATGTACTATATTTAGGGGATACAGGTTTAAATACTTAAATGCCAGTCTGGGCAACATGATGAAACTTCGTCTCTACAAAAAATACAAAAAATTAGCCGAGTGTAGTCATGCACATCTGTAATCCCAACGACTTGAGGGACTGAGGCAGGAGGATATTTGTTAGTCATTTGTGTATCTTCTTTTGAGAAATGTTTATTCATGTCACTTGCCCAATTTTTGATGGGATTATTTATTTTTTCTTAATGATTTGTTTGAGCTCCTTGTAGATTCTGGATATTAATGTCCTTTGTTGGATGCACAGTTTACAAATATTTTCTCCCATTCCGTAAGTTGTCTGTTTATTGTAATGATTATTTATTTTCCTGTAGAGAAGGTTTTCAGTTTAATTAGGTCCCATTTATTTCTTTGTTTTAGTTGCATTTGCTTTTGGGGTCTTAGTCATGAATTCTTTGCCTAGACTGAGGTCCAGAAGAGTTTTTCCTAGGTTCGCTTTTAGAATTTTTATGGTTTCAGGTCTTAGATTTAAGTTTTTGATCCATCTTGCATTGATTTTTGTATAAGGTGAGAGATAGAGATTCAGTTTCATTCTTCTACATGTGGCTATCGAGTTTTCTCAGCACCATTTATTAAATAGGCTGTCCTGTCCCCAGTTTACATTTTTTGTATGCTTTTGTGAAAGATCAGTTGGTTGTAAGTAATTGGCTTTATTTCTAGGTTCTCTATTGTGTTCCATTGGTCTATGTGTCTACTTTTATACCAGTACCATGCTGTTTTGCCAACTATAGCCTTATAATTTGAAGTCTGGTAACGCGATGCTTCCAGATTTGTTCTTTTTGCTTAAGATTGCTTTGGCTATTCAGGCTCTTTTTTGATTCCATATGAATTTTAGGATTGTTTTTTCTAATACTGTGAAAAACAATGTTGGTATTTTGTTGGGAATTGCATTGAATCTGTAGATTGCTTTGGGCAGTGTGGTCATTCACCATATTGATTCCTGCAATCCATGAGCATGGGATGTGTTTCCATTTGTTTGTGTCATCTATGTATTCTTTCAGCAGTGTGTTATACTTTTCCTTGTAGAGATCTTTCACTTCTTCGGTTAAGTATATTCTTAGGTATTCTATTTTTTTTTTTTTTTTTTTGGCAGCTGTTGTAAAAGAGATTGAGTTATTGACTTGATTCTCAGCTTGGCTTATAGCAATGTTGTTGGTTTATAGCAATGCTGGTGATATGTGTACATTATTTTGGTTTGTTTTTTGAAAAGAGGAGAGTAACATTAACTGAGTGCAAGTTACTGTGGAATGCCCCCTATGAGATATTATTTCACTTAGCTAATACGATATTGCAAAAGGAATGTATCATTGCCTCTGTTTCATACATGAGGAGTGTAATGTCACCTTTGGTATATCTGTCCTTCCTTTCTGGCCAGAGTGAACTGGACCAGAGTCAGCTTGCTCTAGTGTGCATGTGGCATGAGGTAAGCCAATCAGATATTCTCTTCCAGAAGTTTGAAATCAAGGTTCAGTGACAGCAGGGGCTGGAACTGTAACTTGTGAGTGAGTCAACCCTCTGAGAGACTGGGTCCTGGTCTGGAGAATCTTTGTTTGCTGACTCCCAAGATAGGACAGGCAATGCTGAGTGTTCACATTCAGCTGTAGAAGCCAGGGGAAAGTTGGTGCCCCTGCACAGAAGGGTTGAGAGACTGAGGAGCCTGGTGGAGTTGGATGCAGAAGGGGGTGACCCAGGAGAACACTGGATGATGTATTTAGAGTCGGGGCAAAAGAGAAGAACCCTAATTAGAGGTGCTGCTGGGAAGATTTGGAGGCAGAGGATGGGTTTGAAGAATTTGTCCAGGAGTATGCAGGGTAACCCCTGCACTGTCCTGCAAACTCTTCAGTAGCCAGATGGGCCTCTTATGTTTTGGTGAGTGCAGGCTGTTTCTGGAGTGGTGCTGAGCCCTGTGTCCATGCTTGTGTGAGACAAGAGCAGAGGCAGGACAGGGGAATGGCTGGCATTTGGGCTAAATGGGCAAACTCAGAGATTATAGGAGGTGCCTCTTGGCAGAGGAACAGATAAAGCTGGACAGTAGAGAGAAAAGAAGAAATATGCCATTAAGAGAGAAATAAAGATGAGAGACAGAGTGAAAGTCTTGCTTTGTGGGTGGTGGTGATGTCTTATTAGCCACAAGTCCTGGTTCTACTTCTGTCCTGAGGACTAGATGGTCTCCTGTCCTGGCTTTCTGGGAGGCATTCTTGTATACTTATTATACATTCTATTTTTTAGTTACCCTAGACTAAAATTGGGTTCTGTTAATAGCTATCAAAAACCTTAATAATTACAAGAAATCCATGGCACCTAGAATTTAAATAAATTGAGCCAAGTCCTGTGGCTACTTAGCAGTAGGAGCTGGGCTCAGACCCATCTCCTAGCGCTCTCCCCATCACACTCTGAGCAGCCACCCTGGCTGCCTCACTGTTTTGCAAATACACCCAGCTCAGGAGCTCATGCTGATCCTATTGGAGTTTGCTCCTCCTTTCACAAACAGCCTTAGAGGCCACTTCCTCACCTCATTTAGGTCTCAATTCAAATGTCATTCAGAGGTACCTACCCTGACAACCTCATCTAAAATAGTCTCTAACTTCTTTCTTGTATACTTATTATATATAAATAGTAAGTTTCTAGACTTTACATATTTATTTATTTTTACTAAAACTTATGGCTACTAAAATTTATATTGCATGTTTATTTGTATACTTTTTTATCTACCTCCCCCGCCCCCACCAGAATATAAGCCCTTTGAGGTCTGGGATCACCTTTCTTATTCATTGCTGTATTTTCAGTGCATTGACTAGAACTGCACCTGGCATATAGAAGATACCCATAAGTATTTGTTTCATCAGTTCATTAAGCCTAGATCAATGCCATTTTCATGGCCTTATAATATTTTATCACAATCCTAGGAACACTCAGAAAAATCCTACTGGAGTAATCCCAGCAGTCTGGGAGGCTGAGGCGGGTGGATCACTTGAGGCCAGGAGTTCGAGACCAGCCTCGCCAACATGGGAAAACCCTGTCTCTACTAAAAATACAAAAATTAGCCGGGTATGGTGGCACATGCCTGTAGTCCCAGCTACTTGGGAGGCTAAGGCATGAGAATTGCCTGAACCTGGGAGGCAGAGGTTGCAATGAGCCGAGATGGTGCCACGGCACTCTAGCCTAGGCAACAGAGCAAGACTCAGTCTCAAAGAAAAAAAAAGGAATGAAAAAAATCTCTGAAGAGCATCCATGAAACTTAGTTTCTCATCCTGCGGAGAAGATAGATGTCTGCTGGTTATTCTTCTGGACTGAAAGGATGTAGGCAGTTGAGGCAGCATGCTCTGATCCAGCATTTATAAGAGCAAAACGAAATACGTGTACATTCATTTCTAGTTGTTCTGTCACAGTTTTTCTAGCCTGGGAAAACAAAGCTTCAGTGACAGTCAAAGCACTTTTGTTCCTATGATACCACACTTTAAATTGCAAATGACATCTACCTTGTTCTCGGCTTCATGTTATTTTCTGGGTCTGTTTTAAAAGATTGTTCACTATGTTCATGCTCACTGTGTCTAGTCGGGCTAAGATGGTCTGGCTTGCTGAGAGCAGCCTGTCCGCACAACTGTATGGGAGGAGAGCTTCTAGGACCTCAGAATGTCTAAATAGTGGCACTCACAGGAAGTCAGGAAGGGCGAGCTGAGGGAGGAAGCAAAGGAATGGGATGTGCTCCCATCTGAGCCTGGCTAGGCTCTTTCAGTGTGTTGTTTTGAAACCAGACTATAAAACAGGGTTACTTCAGCTGTGGCTTTCAGACCCTGGCTCCCGTGTAGCCATGTCGATGGTGGCCTCTGACTAGCTACCCTGACATGCATGCTGTTTAATCCATTGCTTTTAACAATGGACTAATGAAAGGATGCAAGTAGCCGGAGAGTCAGCACAAGTCCACAACCAATACTGAAAAAATACAAGTGAAAAATTTAATAATGCACTTGCATGCACTTGTATGTTTTAATTTGCACTTGTATGTGACTCTTTCATGTTAACTTCTTCACTTTCAATAGCACTTAATTTTAATAGATAAGAAACTCACTGTGATTTGGCGGGTGAGTGTGGTTGTTCGGTTAGTGAGTGGCAAGGTCTGGACTCAAACTCAGATCTCTTGACTGCAAGATCAGGGCTCTTTCCACTGCAGCTGCCTCCCTATGTCTGCACTCAAAGAATGGCTTGCTATACAATTTATTTTCGTAATTATGTCACATTGCTAAATAAGCAGAGTCTTTAAGAGTCACAAATTCAGAGAAAGCTAAAGATAAATCAGCAGCCTGAAAAAGACAGTTGATAGTTTTTATTTGGTAAATCACAACACGAAGCCAGACCTTGACCCAAGTTTGACGGTAGCCTTGTTTCTAACGAGGGCCCTGTGTGATGCAAGTGAAAAATGCAGTAACTCAGATTTATAGGCAGCCATCTCCATGCCTGGGGAGGCAGTGCCTGGAGCCTTCTCATCTGGCTTGCTGAGTTAAAGTCACTAAGTCTTTCTGCTCCAGAAACCACAAAAGTCACTTTGTTTTTTGACTTAGTCCTGCCAAAATTCAAAACTTGGTGAAATGGTTGAAATGGCCAGCCAGATGCCATTCCTTCACCAGACTCCCAATAGAAAATGACGTCATGAGTTCAGCAACTCTTTAGCTAATTCCTGAGATTTCAAAGACATTAATAATTAATTCAAATTCTCCCTTCCTTCTACCAGCCACTCATGTCAGATAAGGGGAGTCAATGTTTGCTTGAATTATGCAGATAATTGCTTATTCTTTCTACTTGCCTGGGCGTGTTCTGAAAGCCTAAATAACAATTACCACAGGAAGTGGTGACTTTCCCTCTCACCTCCTTGCTTTGTTTATCATTTTTAAAAATGAACTGTGATCAGACAGATATTCCAATGCCCAGAGGCTGAGATGTGTAAACAGAGAAGATGGTAGAAGGCAAGGGCCCTGAGCGTGCTCAGAAAGTTACAGGTGGAAGAAAGGCCTTGGGGAGAGTGAGAAAGCATAAAGACATCTCTTTAACCTTCCGTTGCAAAGTCTTAAAGTTTGTGATGCAGCAATTCCACTTCTGAGAATACACCTTTATGTCAGTTAGGGTCTAACCTGGAAAACAGAAAGCTCTCTGAGTGTTCAGAGCAGAGATCAATGGAAGTAGTTGCTAGAGTAAGGGGTGCACCCCAGAGCTGAGCACCACCAAGAAGCCATCTAGCTGCTGGGCTGAGGGGACCTGGGTGAGACGTGGTGTCATCCGAGCTGGGACCCTGATGGGCCTGCCGGCAGCGGTGAGGCCAGTGGGGAAAGACATGGCTGCTGGAGCCTGAGCTTCTCCCCACCCCATAGTCAGTCTCCCATTGCACAAACCCAGCTGGAAACCAACGGACTCAGGGCCCTGTAAAGCCCAGCCTGCATGGGGCCACACAGCCCTGTGACACAGGGCAGATCTGGGGCGGGGGGGTGGGGCAAGAAATGGATCCAAGAGCTCACCAGCCCAGGGAAGCAACCTAAAAAGAAATCATCAATAAGTAAATGTTTGTGAATGGGTAGACAAAGTCATAGATTCTTGTACCTAAATATTAAGTTTGGATTTAAGATAAGTGAGATCATAAGAAACCATTTCGGAAAAAGAAATCCTGGGAAATACAGCAGGAGAAGGATAGGTGGAATAAAAGCTAGAGTTAGGAGAAGTAAAAATAGACCATGTGCTTGTTAAATGATAAGACAAAGTGAAATAACCCAAGTCAAAGTAGATAAAACATGCCATGACAAACTATAAATTACAGCTCAAGTTCTCACAAATGAATTGAGCCTCATTTATAAGGGGAGAGTGTCAAAATAATTCCCTGTGAGATGTGACATGGGACGAAGCAGTGACAAAGAATTACAAAAGATAAACCTTTATCTTGAGGTCTTACCACACGCTCAGGCACAAATTCAGTGTGCTGAGAGGCTGGAGTCCATGTCCTGATAGGTGATGGGGAATACAGGATGAAATTGACAAAGAAACGGTGACACGAGGTCATAGTAAAGTTGTGGTATAGGCCTTTGAGGGCATGAACAGAATAAGATCAAAAAGCAACAGGCAACTTGAAGAGAGGATTCCCAAAGGAAAATCTAATTTTTATTTTACCAAGAAAAGCCTAAACAAACAAAAGCCATATATCGCTGAAGAAATAGGAGGATCAAAAAACAAACAAACAAACAAACAAAAAAAACAACAAAATCCCAGAATAAAGCCAGGTCTTTACATTGAATTCATTTAGATAAAATAAAACTCATTACATTGTCCTATTTTTCTCTGTATGTTACAAAGTGGTATTCAGTAAGCACTGGATTTTATGATCCCTGAATTTCTTCCTAGTTCTAAGATTCTATGATCTTGGCCTGTTTTGTTAAAGCAGTTGTTGTTCTGTGTCAGGTGTTAGCTGAAGAGACTGTTAGGGTTAACAGCAGATTTTATTTTAATTGATAATCAGCCAGATGATTGACTTGTCACCAATCACCACCAAAGAACTGCATTGATAATGGGAAAATTAATCTCCTCAACAGTAGGAAAGAGGAAATATGTTGGCCACACTTTCATCCCCAAAGACCCTTCACTATATTTGTACCAGATGAACTTGACTTTCTTTGACTGAAGCTCTTTGGACACACTTAGCATCTAGCCCAAGAGCAAACAATCTCTAAATTGGTCAGAAATTTAGGGAGTGACCTGGTGCAAGAAATCCTATTCATACAGAAATGAGGGCACTGAACAGACTCTAGCTCCTTTTGAGAATTTGACTGTGAGTATGTGTGGAAAGGATTTAGTTCCTCATTGTGTTAATGGTGGGGCAGTTGTCAAGCTGGAGACTTCCTGATAGCAAAAGACTTAGTGCTCTCCTTTAGTGGCCCAGTTCAGCAGTGTAGCCCTGTGAGTGTTTCCTGGAAGCTTCATCTTGAGTCTTTCTTTTCCCCTCCCAATGACACTACAAGTCATTTAACATCCCTTCCTGCTTAAACTGGTTACAGTGGATTCTGTTTTCTGAAATGTACCAAATGTAATTCCTGCATTAAAGGTATTACAGCCTTTTGGGGAGACAGACATGTGAACAAATCTGTGAGGGTAATGCACATTCAGGTACGTACCTAGTGCACTGGGAGCATAGAGGACTGAGCGCCTTAACTCAAGGAAGCCAAGGAATGACTCACACTGAAACTGGAACACTTTCTAGGAGATTAGCAGAAAGACAAGAAAAGAATATTAAAGGTCAAGGGCATGGCAGAGGACACAATATGAGAGAGAAGGGTTGGAGAGTTGGTTAAGGGATAAGAACAATGAGAGAAGACACTGCCCAGGTTGCAGGTTGTAAGTCAAAGACCCATGCATGTTAGGGCTGCACGGAGCTTCAGGCATAATCTGCAGGCAAAAAGGCATTGCCCTATGTGGTTACAAATGCAAATACTGAAGCCAGAGAGATAAAGTAACCAGCTCAAGGCTTAACAACTAGTTTCGTAGTCCACACTGGAGCACAGGTCTGATTCCCAGGTCAGTGTTGCTTTAGATAATATTCATGGACTCCTACATTTATCATGTGTTAGTAAATGTTACAACAGAATGGAGAAAATGGGCATATGACAAAATGTTTAGTGAGCAAGAAAGGTGAGGGAGTTGAGAAGTATGAAGCTGTTTGTCAGTCCCCTGTGAGTGCCCTGAACCAAGGTGGCCGGAGCCCTTTCTGACTGTTCTGCTCAATGGGCCTTACAGGGCCATCTGCACGGGGTTGCCATGGCACAGTTCTCTCACATCAGCCCTTCGCCTGCTGTCTGCCTCGTGTGGGGCAGTGGTCTGGTGTTGATTAGTCATTGTGGCTCTGTCCTATAAAACAAAGAGCACCTGTTATCCTGGACACTGGACAGAGGAGAAGGGGGAGAGTGTGGCTAGATTTACTCAAATGTGTGACTGCCTTTGCAAAGACATTCTGGGAACGATGCTCCCGCCTTCATCTTCCACATCTAGGTGCCATTTATCCATCTCTTCACCATCCCTCCCTCCCTTTACATATCTCTTGCTATTCTCTGTATCTATTTATTCCTATATCTACAGCTATTAACATAAAATACTCATCTAGTGCTTGCTATGTGTCAGGCAGTGCTCCAAGTGCTTTATGTTGATGAACTCAATTAATGTAGCCCTTACAACAGCCCTGTGATGTGGGTATTCTCTCATTTTACAAGGAAGGAAACTAGACACATGGAGGCTAAGTCACCTGCCTAAGGTCACACATCTTATATCTACCTGCTCACCTACCTTCATGTTTACATCCCTTCTGTTTCTTCAAACGGTGACTCTCTCATTCCATTGATCACCAGGTTTGTTGGTTCTATTTCCTAAATATTCCTCAATTTGCCCCCTTGGCTCTTATCCTGCTTCTATTTTACCCAGTATAGGCTTCCTCCCCTGTCACCAGCCACTCCTGGTTTTTGATGATTGTCATAGTTTTCTAGCTAGTCACTCTGATTTCAACCTCTCCTTCCTCTTCCTCCATCCTGCACAAATGTATCTCCAGCACAGGTAGCATGGTTGTTCTAAAACAGCATTTCCCAAGGGAACTGTCTTGAGGCTTGAGGAACATCTAGCATGCCTGGCCTTGGACTCCTAGATGGCAATAGCACCTCTCAGTCATTGTGAGAAACAGAGATGCCCCAGACATTTTCAGACCACTTAGTTGAGAACCTCTATTAAACACACACACACAGACACATACACACACACACACAGACACACATAGACACACACACAAATCAACTCTCTTAAATCTATTTAAAACCCTCAGATAGGTTTATGCATTCAACAAATATTTGTTAATCCCTTAACCATGTCACACACTAGGCTAGGTAGTAAGAAGAGTTGGTGAATAAGCCGTCTTCGTGAATCACACTGTGTAGGGGGCATAAGAGATGCCCAATAGCTGCTCACAGATGCGCTCAGTGTTGCACAGAAGTGTGAGTGGGGGGCAACAAGAGCCAGAGGAACCAGGAACGGCCCCTGCAGGATCTAAGATTTAAGCTGCAACCTGCAGGATGAGCAGGACTCAGCTGGTAAAGTGGACAGCGAAGAGAGGATGAGCAATCTGGCCAGAAAGAGCCACATAGGCACAGTTCCTGATGAGAAGCAGGGCACGTGGAGTCCAGCAACAGAAAGAAACCTGGTGAGGCTGGGGCAGAATACTGAGTGGCAGGGGGAGGGGGTGGACAGAAGGGGGCATGAGAAAGTGGCAGGTCATGCAGGGCCTGGTGTGGTCACTTCAAGGGTACTGGCCTTCATCCCAAGACAAACAAAAGTTGTTGGTTTAAAATCAGCTTTACAGAGGTATAATTTAAAAACAGTAAAATGTCCTTTTGTTGAGTGTGTGGCTCATTGAGTGACCACCACAGCCAAGATATAGCACATCACTCAGAAATTCCCTCCTGCTTCTTTGCAGTTAGTCCCTGGCCCCTGGTAACTGCTATTCCTTGTTCTGATTCAACTGCTGCTTGTTATAGATTTAAAGAAAGGGGTCTAAAAGATCTGTCAGGCTGCGGTGTGGACAGATTAGAGGAGAGCAAGAATGGATGGGAGAGAGCCATTAGCAAGCTGCGGTCATACCCCAGGCAAAAGCCGGATTGTGACAATGGCAGCAGGGATGAAGAGGATGGAAAGGCATGACACATGAGAGAGGCATTTAGGATGGAATCCAGGTCCTCTGCATGGCACCCAAGGTCCCATACCCAAGAGCCCAAACCCATCCTTCCCGCTGGAAGTCCGCAGACACTAAGCTCCAGCCAAGAAAGCTACTCCCCACTTCCGGGACCAACCAAGCTCCTCCACACACCCAAGCCTTCGCGTGTGCTGTTCCCTTTCCCTGGAAGTGTCCTTTCTCCCTGCCAGTGCATCGAGTCCTCTTTCATGACCCAGCATAAACGTCCTCTGTTCCACATTTTCCACTTAAGTTATGTCCTTTACATGAAATATTCGCTGTCAGTAGCTAAAAGCTGCAGAGTAGACAGATTTCTAAATCTCTTCTTGATCGCAATGTATAAAATTAATTTGGAATTGGGGTTTTTAAATACAAATTCTTATTTGTTTAAAAAAATACATACTCTTGATTAATTGGACTGGAATACCCTTAATAAAGGGGCAATCTAATTGATTTTTTAATAGGCTTTTAATTTTAGGATGTTTTAAATTTGGTAGAGAGGACTTCCCGTTTTTTATTTACTTATTTATCTGCTAGTTATTTATTTATTTATTTTGAGACGAGTCTTTGCGCTCTGTCACCCGGCCAGGGCTGGAGTGCAGTGCCGGATCTCAGCTTCACGCAAGCCCCGCTCCCGGGTTTACGCATTCTCCTGCCTCAGCCTCCGATAGCCGGGATACAGCGCCGCCACCAGGGGGGGGGGGGCGGTCGCCCGGCTAGGTTTTTTTGTATTTTTTTAGTAGACGGGGTTTCACGGTTAGCCAGGGATGGTCTCGATCTCCTGACCTCGTGAATCCGCCCCGTCTCGGCCTCCCCAAAGTGCTGGGATTATAAAAAACAGCTTGAGCCACCGCGCCCGGCCCGCCGAGGAATGCGGTCTCCGGCCCGAGAATTCTTACATGTCTCACATTCAATTCTCCCTACTAACATTAATTAATTAGTAACATTAGACTTACTTTAGTACAGTACATTTGTTACAATGAATGAACCAGTGTGGATATGTTATTATTAACTAAAATCGATACTTTTTCCATCTTCCGTTTTCCCTGATGCCCTTTTCTGTCCCAGGATCTCATTGGGACACCATGTTATGGTCAGTGCTTGTGTCTCCTCAGGCTCCTCTTGGCTGTGGCAGTTTTCCTTGTTTTTGATGACCTTGATAATTTTGTGTGTTTGTGGTGTTGTTTTTGCTCATTTTTAAAAATTGTGTTAAAATGTACATAACATAAAATTTAAAATTTTCGCCATTTGAAGTTGTACAGTTCAGCAGCATTCGTCCATTCACATTGTTGTGTAGCCATCATCACCATTCATCTCCAGAACTTTTCTATCATCTCAAACTGAAACTCTCTACCCCTTAAATACTAACTCCTCATCCTTCCCTTCCCCAAGACCCTGGCAATCACCATTCGACTTTCTGTCTGTGAATCTGACTATTCTAGGTACTTCATATAAAAGTCATCATATAGTATTTGTCCTTTTGTGTTTGACTTATTTCACTTGACATAATGTTCTCAAGGTATATCCATGTTATAACATGTATTTTATTCTTTTTTAAAGGTGAATAATAATCTATTGTTTGTATACACCACAATTTGTTTATCTCTTCATCCAATGATGAACATTTGGATTGTTTATACCTTTGGGCTATTGTATGTAACTGATTTTTAAATTGTCAAATATTATTCTCACATGACTTCCTAGAAGAAGGCCAAAAACCCCAAAGGTAATAAAATCTACATAGAAACTGATCCTTTCAGTTAAAAAACACTTTAAAAAATGTACCTTTTGGCCAGGCATGGTGGCTCACGCCTGTAATCCCAGCACTTTGGGAGGCCGAGGTGGGTGGATCACGAGGTCAGGAGATCAAAACCATCCTGGCTAATGCGGTGAAACCCCATCTCTACTAAAACTACAAAAAATTAGCCGGGCATGGTGGTGGGGCGCCTGTAGTCCCAGCTACTTGGGAGGCTAAGGCAGGAGAATGATGCGAACCCGGGAGGCGGAGCTTGCTGTGAGCCGAGATAGCACCGCTGCACTCCAGCCTGGGTGACAGAGCAAGACTCCGTCTCAAAAAAAAAAAAAAAAAAATTTACCTTTTGTGTAGCAGACTCTTTGCCAGCTGCTGGGAAATAAGACAAATAAGACTATTAACATGTCCTAACCAAATAATGAGAAAGAAAAGTAAACAATTTCAGCACTGCAAAATATATATCTATTTAAGGAACCAGGTAATAACAAAAATGGATAATGGTCTACAGAGAAGCGGGACATGAAATCTTCATAGAAGTGATATTAGAGCAGGGTTTTGAAGGCTAAATAGGAGTTCATCAGGCAAATAACTGGAAGAATTGTATTCCAAGAGAGGAAATAGCACATGCAAAGTCAGGAAATAATACTGTATTTTGTGTATATGCAAACCATGACCATTCAGGTTTGCTGGTGTGTGTATGTCCAGGTTGGGGGCTTGGGAGGTTGGGCACTTGTGGTCAAAAGCACACCCAGATGCCAGAACACCTGGGTTCAAGTCTCAGCATCACCACTTAAAATCTGTGTAAATTTGAACAAAATTCTTTTACATTTTTATTTTATTTTTTTCTCACAAGCCTTTGGAAAGAATTGAATGCAATTCTTGACCACACTTTAAAAATTGTCTTTCTATAAGGACAGGGAAGAAGGGATGAGAAAATAATGCCATCATCTAAGGACTTTTGTGAATATTAAATCAAATAACTCACATAAAATACAGAGCATCGATGCAGGATTTTTACTCCTTAGCTCAGCTAGGTCCAGGTTCTTGTCTTACGACCAGGAAGAATTAGGCACGTGGCCATCAAAGAATTAGTGGAGTAGAATTTATTAAGTGAAAGGAAAGCTCTTAGCAAATTGTGGGGACCCTAGGGAGGTGATTCTCTTACCCAAAGACAGGAAAGTTCTCCCAATATGACTGAGCCTGGGGCTTTTTATGGGCTCAGAATAGGGAGTATGTGCTGATTGGTTTGTAAGTATACAAAAAAGGTCAAAGAGAAGATACCACTCAAAGGTGGGCACGGCAGTGGAGAAAATCAATTAGGAAAGGGTAGGTATATGTAAAATAGATGAAGGATGGGAATTAATCAGAGGAAAGTGTGCCAAATGGGAAGGCAGTTTCTCAATCCAGTCTAAGGTTTTACTTGGGACAATATCTGGCTTGAAGGTTGGGTTTCACCGGACACCTGCCCCTATCTGCCTAGGCATTTGTCTGCCTTCTGCCTCTATCAGTATTACACTTTCTAGCATGAGGGAGGCCTTCAGTAAAAATTCTTATACAGGTAGAAAATGAGGATTTGAAGTGCAGAAGGGCCGGATTAAGAAAGGCTGTGCAGGCCACACTAAGATAAACCTGAAATGTTTCATTCCAGGGCTTGGAGAGGTAGCTGTACCTGGATAACATATGGAGGACAGATGGAAGGCCAGGTGAGAGAGAGGGCAGGGAGAGCAGAGGGACAGCTATCTCAACAGTCTGGGCAAAAATGAGGAAGCCTGAGTCCAGGCAATGGCAGTAGGGATTGGGAGTCAGTGGTAAAGAATGAATTTGGAAGAACTTAAGGTGGTAGAACTGGTGGAAATTGATGAACACTAAGATATGAGAACAAAGAGATAGGCAAGTGTCTAGGACCACATACAGGGTCTGGCTTGGGTGACTTGGGTGATAGAGGGGCCACCAGCCGAGATCGTGGAATAGAAAGAAACTGTGGTTTGGGAGGGTTGTTTGCTCATTAGTGTGGAGATAAACTATGAGCTCAGGTTTGACCCAATGACTTTGAGGCACCAAAGACTTGGAGAAGGGAAGGAGACGGATAGGGAAGTGGCTATAGATGGGTAAAGGTCCAAGGGAGGAATTGGTTCTATTTATTCATTTATTTATTTACTACCTTTATTTATTTCTTTGGGCAGAGCAAATTTTTTTTTAGTCTTCCTAGCCATCTGTCTTTTGTTCAAAGAGATCTGAGTCAACTCCAGATGAGTTCCAGGAAGTAAGGGAAAGAGACCTGGACATGTTTGTTACCCACACAATGGGTGGGTTAGGTCACTTGGTGGGTATTAACCCAATGGTCACAACCAAGCATAATTTAGCAAGGGGATTTTATTGCTTGCAACAAGTAAGGAAAATACCTGGGATATTTCCTGATGCAGTGCCTCCCCAAGCTGGCTGGGTTGGGTTTTATAAGCATAGGGTAATGAGGTGTGATCTGATTGGATCCTGAATCCTACCTTGTGGTGCTCACTTCTTAATTCAGTCCCCCACCCTGTCCAAGCACTCAGGTTCCCCCTGTGCTTGTATGCTTGGTTCATTTGAGCATGCTTAGGTTATGTAACCTGAGAGTCCATGGCAACTGAAAAACAACTCAACTTTGCTACATAAAAGTTGAACCAGATTGGTCTGGCATGGCTACTATTGGCAGTATGAGGGAAGGAGCCAGAAGAGAGGAAGAGGTTGAAGGTGCAGGAGCGAGGGGCATCACTGGGGGCTGGGTGAGATGGAGGCTTAAAGCAGTAATACTCAGTAGGGTCCCCAGTCCTCACAGTTACCTAGGGGCAGAATTGACAGGGAAGCCTTGCTGGGGAAATGAATTGTGCCGATTATTCAATTACCTGCAATTATGAAAAGTGGTGTAATAGTTGATTCTCTGGGGAGGCTGTATCTCAGAAATAAGATGAATTAGTTGAGCTCTTTGATGAGAATCTGATTGACCTTACCCCTCATTAACTGAGCTCTGTTCATCCCATAACTCACCTTCTTTTAGAATAATTGATTTAAATTGCAATCCATGGACTGTCAACAGCAGATGTACAATTGCAGAGGTGGGAAGTGGGGAGTCATCTTCCCTCTCTGCAAAGGAAAGTCTTTCTACCTCCTCTCACTGATCTTGCTTGCTGACCCCAAGCACAACTTGGGGACTTGTTCTTGTCTCCCAAAAGTGAGAAGAGCTAAAAAACCCAGTGCTTCTGTTCTGGTTAAAAAATAGCTCTGTCAGCTGCAGTATATTACACTGTGGAAGAGTGTACGCTCTTTATACATAATTATGCAGATTATAACAATATGTTAGACTCCAAATTCATTTTAAAAATAGACAGTAGCTTCTCTATATCCCACAGCCCTTTGCTCACCTACCTGTTATGAAGCTTATCATATTATTCTGATATCTTTTTTCATGTTTATTATCCTCACAGTACTGTAAATTTTTCAAGAGCAAAGACCAAGTACTAATTATTCAATGAATGAGGCCAGGCACGGTGACTCAAGCCTGTAATCTCAGCACTTTGGGAGGCCGAGGCAGGTGGATCACCTGAGGTCAGGAGATCGAGACCTGACCAACATGGTGAAACCCTGTCTCTACTAAAACTACAAAAAAAAAAAAAAAAAATAGAGCTGGGCGTGGTGGCATGTGTTTGTAATCCCAGTGACCCAGGAGGCTGAAGCAGGAGAATTGCTTGAACCCAGGAGGCAGAGGTTGCAGTGAGCCAAGATTGCACCACTGCACTCTAGCCTGGGTGACAGACTAAGTCTTCATCTCAAAATAAATAAATACATAAATAATAAAAATTAAAATAAAATCATTCAATAAATGAATTATTCAATGAATGAGTAAAATTATATTCCGGGGGAGGTGAACACCAGTATATACACACTGGTTGTAACTATATATTGAGAAATGTATATTTTAACAAAATGTCAGAAGTACACTTGGAGCTAATTCATAAACAATGAAATATGTTGTGGAGTTTTTCCTAGAGAAGCTATATTTATTAAGAATTTTTCTTACACTTGTAATCCCAGCACTTCGGAAGCTGAGGCAGAAGGATCGCCTGAGCCCAAGAGTTCAAGACCAGTCCTAGCAACATAGTGAGACCCCATCGCTACAAAAAATTTAAAAATTAGCTGGGTGTAGTGGTGTGCGCCTATAGTCCCAGCTACTCAGGAGGTTGAGGTGGGAGGATTGCTTGAACCTGGGAGGTCGAGGCTGTGGTGAACGTAGTTGTACAACTATGCATTAGCTTGGGCAACACTGTCTCAAAAAAAAAAAAAA
>NW_016829669.1:197344-229043 GCF_001698545.2 Rhinopithecus bieti | reverse complement strand
GCCCGCCACCTCGCCCGGCTAGTTTTTTGTGTTTTTTAGTAGAGACGGGGTTTCACCATGTTAGCCAGGATGGTCTCGATCTCCTGACCTCGTGATCCGCCCGTCTCGGCCTCCCAAAGTGCTGGGATTACAGGCTTGAGCCATCGCGCCCGGCCAAAAACCAGAATTTTAAAACTTTTATTTTGAACAAAATTTAAGCATACAGCAATGTTGCAAAAACAGCACAGAGTGCTTCAACTTGTTTCCCCAAATGTCAACATCTTACCTAGCCATAGTACCATTATAAAAAACCAAGAAATTAGCATGAGTGTAACATTATTAACCAAATTATGCACAGTATTTGAATTCTGCCTGTTTACCCTCATGTCTTATTCCTGTTGCAAGATCTAGTCCAGGATCCCACACTGCATTTGGTGGTCATGTCTCCGTAGTCTTTTCCAATCTGATGGTTCCTTACTGTTTTCTTATCTTTCATGACTTTGACATTTTGGAAGAGTAGTGGTCAATGATTTCATAGATTTTCCATCTTTTGGGTTTGTCTGATGTTTAAAAGTGATTAGATTGAGGTTATCTATTTTTGGGAGGAATACCATGGAAGTGATATTGTAATCTTCTCAGTGTACAGTATCAGGGGCATATGATGCCTGTGTCTCTTATGACTGATGATGTTAACCCTGATTGCTTAGTTCAGATAGTGCCTGTTGGATTTCTCCATCATTAATCTAAAATCGGGTGAGATACTTTCAGACTATGCTTATAAACTGTTTTTCCTCAAGCATTCACCCACATATTTTAGCATTGATTGGTGGCTTTTGCTTGCAATAGTGATGACTATAGTAGTATGGTCATTGTTTGCCTAATGGTAATTTTCTATTTCCCTCATTTTTTCTTCATTTCTAAATTAGAATTCTTCTGTAAGAAAGAATTGTTCCTTCTCTTCCTTTTAAAAGTTAACCAATTAACTGACTGGTTATTTCATTAGCAAGGACTCATGTAACTCTTATTTTATTGAGTATAATCAATTCTATCATTACTTACTTTGTTCCTCAAATTGTTCCATCTTTGCTTTCTGGGAGCCTCCTCTCATTGGCTTTTGTGTTCTTTTGATGAGTCCCATCTTTCTGTCAAGCACTTCCTTATTTTTTTGCATCATAAAATGTTCCAAGCTCATTTTGGATTTTTCCTACCCTGGAATAAACCACTTCTTCAAGAAGCCCTGGCTCCTTACATTGGAAAATGGTTATTGAGAAACCAAGACTTGGTTGCTAAGTTTTGATGGAAGTCTTTTGCATGCTTGCTTGCTTATTTATTTATTTATCTATTTATTTATTGTTTTTGAGACGGGACTCCCTGTCACCCAGGCTGGAGTGCAGTGGCATGATCATGGCTCACTGAAGCTTCAACCTCCTGGGCTTAAGCAATCCTCCCACCTCAGCCTCCCAAGTAGCTAGAACCACAGGCATGACCCACCACGCCTGGCTAATTTTTATATTTCTTGTAGAGATGTGTTTTACCATGTTGCCGAGGCTGCTCTCAAATCCCTGGGCTCAAGTGATTATCCTGCCTTGGCCTCCCAACGTATGCATGCTTTCTTAACCAGAAAATGGTGACGGAAGACTAAATTTTAACCTTTTCCTTATGATTCAGTGTCACTATTTCTTTAACAGTTATTGAAGTGACACCATGATGACCTCAAGAACTATTGAGATATATAAGGCTCTTAACCTTGATAGCAACCGATTCTTCATCCTTTTTTGCTTACTGAAGTGTCATTGCTCCTAGACTGTCTCAGCAGAGATAGAAAATCCATGTATGTATACTAACCCATGTATACACACACATGTGTATTTATTTCTACATCTATATATCTATGTATGGCTTTGTGTGTGTGTATGCATTTTAAACTATGGGTTTGTATCGAGATACATCTGATTTTAACACACCACCAGAAGGTTCATTCCAGTCTTATCCTTTTCTGTATTTGTAACTTCTAACTTAGCTCTCACCATCTACATCACTAAGAATTTTTAGAAAGACTACCTCTATGGGGCCAGGCGCAGTGACTCACGCCTGTAATCCCAGCACTTTGGGAGGCCAAGGTGGGCAGATCACTTGAGATCAGGAGTTTGAGACCAGCCTCACCAACATGGGTGAAACCCCATCTCTACTAAAAATACAAAAATTAGCTGGACATGGTGGCACATGCTTGTAATCCCAGCTACTCCGGAGGCTGAGGCAGGAGAATCGCTTGAACCCAGGAGGCAGAGGTTGCAGTGAGCTGAGCTCATGCCACTGCACTCCAGCCTGGGCAACAGAGCAAGACTCTGTCTCAAAAAAAAAGAAAAAAGAGAGAAAGAAAGAAAGACTACCTCTATGAGAGAACAACCCTCTTATGACTATATTTATGTTATTTTATAATGGCTATATTAGATTGTTTTATGAATGGTATATTGGTATATTGTTAATTCACTATTCCAAGAATATTTCTGCTGATTTTGATGTATAAGTTCTAGGTAAATCTTCATAGACTACTTCAGAAATAGGGAAATTAATAACCTTAGCCAAGGTGGCCCCTGATCTTTCAATGGAACCAAGAGGTATCAAACACTATGACCCAAACTCTTTTATAAGCTCAGTGTCTCTCTCCCTGGAAACTGAAACTCAGAGGGCAGATGTGGGAGAAGAAGCTGTTCTAAAGTTACCATCTGTCCTTCAAATGGGAATAATGGTTAAGGAGGTCAATTGTTCTGGACTATTGAGTATCCACAAAGGCAGATGTGAGTGTACTCCAGTTACTTTCCAACACTTCCAAAAACTGAAATACAAACTGTTTATTTAACTATGACAGGGACACTTGGTCTCATGAAAATGTCCAATGTCAAAATTGATTTTGGTTGGTGTATCTTTGCTTTTAGAGACAAGGTCTCGCTATGTTGCTGAGGCTGGAGTGCAGTGGCTATTCATAGGAGAGATCATAGTGCACTATAGCCTTAAACTTCTGAGCTCAAGCGATCCCCTAGCCTCAGCCTCCCATGCAGCTGGGACTACAGGTGTGTGTCACTTTGCCTGGCTGCTTGATTGGCATATCTCAATGCACTTAATAAATACCAGATTTATATTTGTTTTCCAACCTCTAACTGGTTCCTACTGCCTATTAAACACAAAATTATAATAATAGCTAAAGTTATTAAGAACTTACTGTGGGCCAGGCATGACATGACATGCTTTACATGGATTGTCTCATTAATCCTGATAGCAATACTTGAAGTATGTGCTTTTATTTTCCCCATTTTACAGAGGAGGAAATGAGGCCCAGCTCACACAGACAGTGAGTGATTGAGCCAGGCCTGAACTGCAGCAGGCTGGCTCCAGAGCCCATGCTCTTAATCACTGCATAATTGCACCTCCCATCTCTGCTTGGATGTCCCTCAACACTCCAAACTCATGCATAAAAGCAAGCCTACAATCCTCCCTCCAGATATACTGGAGTTTCTTTGGTATTATACTGTCTAGTCACTCAAGATAGAATTTTAAAAACCACACACAGGCCTAGTGTGGTGGCTCATGCCTGTAATCCCAGCACTTTGGGAGGCTGAAGGGGACAGATCATCTGAGATCAGGAGTTCCAGACCAGCCTGGTCAACATGGCGAAACCCTGTCTCTACCAAAACAAACAAAAAAAAAAATTAGCAGGGCATGGTGGCGTGTGCCTGTAATCCAAGCTACTTGGGAGGCTGAGGCACAAGAATTGCTTGCAATCAGGAGGCAGAGGTTGTAATGAGCTGAGATGATGCCACTGCACTCCAGTCTGGGCAACAGAGACAGACTTGGTCTCAAAACAAAACAACAAAACCCACACATAACATAAAATTTACCATCTCAACCATCCTTTTACATTTTATAGTACTTTGAGTTGCTATTTTATCAACCATTTTAAAATGCAGCTTGGGAGTGTTAAGGGCATTCACATTGTTGTGAAACAGATCTCCAGAATATTTTCATCTTCCAAATAGAAACTCTACACTGAACAACTTCCCCTTTCCCCTTTCTCTCAGTCCTTGATAACCACAATTTGACTTTCTGTTTCTATAATTTTGCCTACTCTAAGTACCTCATATAAGTGAAATAATACAATATTTGTTTTTTGATGACTGGCTTATTTCACTTAATATAGTGTCCTCAGGGTTCATCCATGTTGTCACATACGACAGGGTTCCCTTTCTTTTTAAGGCTGAATAACATTCCATTGTATGTATACCTCACATTTTGTTTATCCACTTATTTATTGATAGACATTTGGGTTGCTTCTTCCTCTTGGCTATTGTGACCCATGTTCAATGAACATGGGTGTGCAAATGTATTTTCAAGGCCTTGCTTTCAATTCATTTGGTTATCACCCAGAAGTGGGATTACTTGGACGGTATGGTAGATCTATTTCTGATTTTTTGAGGAACTGCCATACTGACTCCTCCTTTTCTCTAACTCTCCATATCCCATCAGCAACCAGTGCTGTGAATTTTATCCTTTCCTATCTATGTCTTTTTGCCAGGGTGACACACTTGTCCTTCCACACATGCTAACAAATAAGGCTTGGCAGGATCAAGGCCAGGACTAGGGTGCAACGAGCCAGGCACTCATCTTGGGTGTAGAATTTTTACAGGGGTGCCCAAAAAACTCAGTCAACAAGATAAGGAATCTTTTCATGCAATATTTTTAAAAATCAAAATTAGAACAAAAAATTCATCATGAACAAGTGCCAAAAATTTAAATATAGCAGTGCTTTGCTGAGCTATATTGGACCCTGAGGCAAAAGGAAAACTTCATAATACTGATCCTGTCTTTATTTAAAATTTTGTATTAAAATAATTATGTATCTTGCCATCTAAGCTTTTTGGCACCCCCTTAAATTTTGCACTGGAGGTAAGTATCTCACTTGCCTAACCATACTATTGGCCCTGCCTGGGGTACTCCTGGGTTGTTTAAGATAATTATCTCAGACTAGCTCTTATGTTGGGAAAATGCTGAGGACAGTAGCTGCCTTTTGTATATTATGCCGTCCCCACCGTTATTCACTCACCCTTTCACTGAATGCTTTAGTCATACAAAACCATCAGCGGTCCCTAAATATTCTTCGCTTCTTTGTGCCAGTATTTTGTGTTTATACAAATCCTCTGCCTGAACTGCCCTTCCTCCACTTGATAGGGTCCTTGTCCTTCATCTGACCCAGTTTAGCCAGCCCTGAGTCTTCTTCCACACCCCCAGTTAGAATTTACTATTTACTTCCTGTGTTTTATATTTGTTCTTCCATTGTGGCACGAAACGTATCCCATTGCTGTTACTTATTTATTGGTGTGTTGAGAAGACCAAAATGCTTGTTTTAAATTGGTTCTAGAACACTGTTAGGAAGAAAACTATGTCTATGTCCTCTTTTATGAGTCATTTTTACTTAAATAATACAGGCAGGGTGATTCCATACATTGCAGGACTTGGGATAGACACAATGTTATTGCCCAATGAACTATGAGTTTCCTGAGAGCAGGGATTATGTCTTTTCCATCCTCAGTACCTAGTAGGCATGTGGTAGGCTTTTAATTTGAATGGAATTTGGACTCCGAGTACTAACACTGTTATATCACCTTAATCCCACTGGTGAGTGGTGATAGATGCCAGTCAGTGGAACAAAAGAAACAAAACATTACTATTAAAAGCTGTTTGAGAGATATAGACCAATGGAACAGAACACAGGCCTTAGAAGTAACACCACACATCTACAATCATCTGATCTTTGACAAACCTGACAAAAACAAGAAATGGGGAAAGGATTCCCTATTTAATAAATGGTGCTGGGAAAACTGGCTAGCCATAGGTAGAAAGGCGAAACTGGATCCCTTCCTTACATCTTATACAAAAATTAATTCAAGATGGAGTAAAGACTTAAATGTTAGACCTAAAACCATAAAAACCCTAGAAGAAAACCTAGGCAGTACCATTCAGGACATAGGCATGGGCAAGGACTTCATGTCTAAAACACCAAAAGCAACGGCAACAAAAGCCAAAATTGACAAATGGGATCTAATTAAACTAAAGAGCTTCTGTACAGCAAAAGAAACTACCATCAGAGTGAACAGGCAACCTACAGAATGGGAGAAAATTTTTGCTATCTACCCATCTGACAAAAGGCTAATATCCAGAATCTACAAAGAACTTAAACAAATTTACAAGAAAAAAATCAAACAACCCCATCAAAAAGTAGGCAAAGGATATGAAGAGACAGTTTTCAAAAGAAGACATTCATACAGCCAACAGACACATGAAAAAAAGCTCATCATCACTGGTCGTCAGAGAAATGCAAATCAAAACACAATGAGATACCATCTCGCACCAGTTAGAATGGCAATCATTAAAAAGTCAGGAAACAACAGATGCTGGAAAGGATGTGGAGAAATAGGAACACTTTTACACTGTTGGTGGGAGTGTAAACTAGTTCAACCATTGTGGAAGACAGTGTGGTGATTCCTCAAGGATCTAGAACTAGAAATACCATTTAACCCAGTGATCCCATTAGTGGGTATATACTAATTAGTGGGTATATACCCAAGGGAATATAAATCATGCTACTATAAAGACATATGCACACGTATGTTTACTGCGGCACTATTCACAATAGCAAAGACTTGGAACCAACCCAAATGCCCATCAATAATAGACTGGATAAAGCAAATGTGGCACATATACACCATGGAATACTATGCAGCCATAAAAAACGATGAGTTCAGGTCCTTTGTAGTGACATGGATGAAGCTGGAAACCATCATTCTGAGCAAACTATCGCAAGGACAGAAAACCAAACACCACGTGTTCTTACACATAGGTAGGAACTGAACAATGAGAACACTTAGACACAGGGTGGGAAACATCACACACCAGGGCCTGTCATGGGGTAGGGGGATGGGGGAGGGATAGCATTAGGAGAAATACCTAATGTCAATGACGAGTTAATGTGTGCAGCAAACCGATATGGCACATGTATACATATGTAACAAACCTGCAGGTTGTGCACATGTACCCTAGAACTTAAAGTATAATAAAAAAGAAAAAAAAAAAGATAAAGAAAAAAGACTTGAAGTAGCTGGAGGAGTAATTGGAGGCCTCTTGATTGGGACCATGATTGGGATCACTAGTGATGATTTATTATAATTTAAGAAGTCAGTTAAAGCAGGAGATTCTAAAAATGAATTAACATCGAATAAACATTTTGTTATTACTTTTGAAAAAAAAAAGCTGTTTGAAAGACAAATTTTTTTAAAATAACAAATAACTGGCTGGGTGTAGTGGCTCGGGCCTATAATCCCAGCAGTTTGGGAGGCCAAGGCAGAAGGATAAGTTGAGTTCAAGACCAGCTTGGGCAACAAGGCAAGACTTCATCTCTACATAAAATAGAAAAATTAGTGGGGTGTGGTGGTGTACACCTGTAGACCCAGCTACTTGGGAGGGTGAGGCAGAAGGATCACTTGAGCTCAGAGAGTTCAAGCCTGCAGTGAGCTGTGATCACACCACTGCATGCCAGCTTGGGTGATGGAGTGAGACTCTGACTCAAAAAAAAAACAAAAAAAACAAAAAAACAAAACACACCTATATGGAAAGATAATCCAATATTATTAGTGAGAGGCAGGTTAAGGAGAAGGTTTGAGAATTTATGCTTGCTTTTCTTGGACAGAGGCTGAGTTAATCTAAAGTGAGAGGCTCTGGAGACAAGAAAACAAGCACTGCATTGATTTAGGGGAATTCTTAGGGTCTGAAACCCTATTCCTCAGAGGAAGAAAAAAGTGAGTAGCTGGCTAACCTTCCTGGGAAGCTACTAGAGAGGGAAAGAGAAAGTGTGTGTGTTAGTTGACCTGGTCAAACCTCTTTGTAAACATACTAATACAGACCTCCTTGAAAGGAAACTAGTGGTATTTACTAGTGAGAGTTTTTATCTATCTATCTATATATATATAAAACCCAACAACTTTTAGGAGAATGTACCTGGTCAGTCTAGGATGGCTTATGATAAACACACCTAGAATCTATGGATTTATAGGGCACAGCTCCTTGGAAAATGCCAAATAAACTACATAACTATTAATATGTCAGTATAAAAATGAGATGTTTCTCATAAGTGGGAGCTAAGCTATGAGGATGCAAAGGCATAAGAATGATATGGTAGACTCTGGGGACTTTGGGGAAACGGTGGAAGAAGCGTGAGGGATAAAAGACTACACATTGTGTACAGTGTACACTGCTTGGGTGACAGGTACACCAAAATCTCAGAAATCACCACTAAAGAACTTACTCATGTAACCAAACACCACCTGTCCACCAAAAACCTATTGAAATAAAAATAAATAGGCCAGGTGCAGTGGCTCATAACTGTAATTCCAGCACTTTGAGAGGCCAAGGCAGGTGGATCACTTGAACCTGGGAGACGGAGGTTGCAGTGAGCCGAGATCGTGCCACTGCACTCTAGCCTGGGCGACAGAGTGAGACTTCATCTCAAAAGAATAAGAAGTAAAATAAAAATTTTTAAAAAACATAAATAAGATGGCCGTGAAAAAAAAAAAAAAAAAAAAAAAAAAAGATGTTTCATGACCCAGGCTGTTCCTTTGCTTTAGTGATGATGACATGCATTGCTTAGAGGCCTCATGTGTAATACCTGGGCCAGAGACATCCTAATTGGGCAAGAAAGGACCAGGGAGCAGCTTTGATAGACCAGGATCCACCTGTACCCCACAATTATCTGTATTCTTGAAATTACCAGTAATGCTTGTACTGGGTACGGTCTCCTATTGCTGTGAGTCTGATTTGGCTCAAAGGTGTTACTTCATGTTGAATATTGGACTATTCGAGGTATTTTATATTCTATTTCCCTTAGTCTTTAGAAACATTGCTTTAAGTGAGATAATATTTGTGAAGTCCATAGTGCTTGGCAGTCAGCACTCAATAGTTAATGGGTTTTCCTTTTTCTTGTTCTTTAGAAGAGTGTAAACTTGTCTCAGTCATGCCAAAGATAAAATAGGAAAAAGGAGAATACCCTGTGGTGAGGCAGTTGGGATAGAATGGAAAGATTCCACAAAGCATAAAAGCTCAAGATAAAAGAGCTGTCGAATGCTTATACAGCCTATCCTTCCTTTTTGGAGATTTCCCCATCAGGAGCTCTTCTCTGCTTGTTTCTTGAGAATTTCCAAAAAGAAGCCCACAGGACACTCATGGTAAGGCCCTGAAGGTCATGAGCCCACCGAGAGAAGGCGTCATAAGGTGCCATTCCTTATGTGGAAGATGGCTTTAAGGTGAGCAGGCTCAGATACCTGATTTGTTAGTGCCCCAAAAGGGAATCCATCTTTAGGGACAGACTCACATCAACCAAACTCACAGACACCGAAGTATACAAACTCAAGCATACATGCATTTATTTATATGAGAAATAGAGTTGTTAGGGAGGCAGGAGGCTGTTAGGGAGGCAGGACATCCCCGTCCTCTGGCTGAATCACATCACTTGGTAAGCAGGCATTCATTCAGAAATTTTTATTTAGTGCTTACTGTATATCAGACAACATTTGGAAGCAAGGAATTCAGCAGCTAATAGTATTTACAAATCTCTGAAGAAGAATCAAGAAATACATAAAAAATAACTAAAACTATCTTCAAATAAAGATTAAGTTCTACAAAGAAAATAAAGTAAGATAAGGAGATAGGGCCTACTGGGTGACAAGGGCAAGGCACATTCATGAGGAAAGGCTGTCTGAAGTGACTAGGACAAGCTTGTCATTCCACATGAGCTGGACTGGGGAATTAGCAGATCAAAGGTCCTAAGGCAGGCAGACTTCGGCAAGTTTGAGGAAAGAGGGAAGACCAGAGTTATGGGAAAGTGAGGGAAGGGCAGAGTGGTGGGTGACAAAGTAGAGAAGAAAAATGTAGGTCAGACCTCACAGGACCTCAAGCGCTATCAATCAGAGTTAGGATACTGTTGTGTGTAACTGGAAGCAATTGGATGATTTCAGGCAGATGAGTCACTATAGAAATGATATATATGAATATATATGTAAATTACATAGATGTCTAAATGATATATAAATATCTATAAATGATATATAAGATATGTATAAATGATACATAGAGAGAGAATGGGAAGGCAGCATGGAAGCAGGTAGACCAGTTAGAAGGCCATTGCAGTGGTCCAAATGGGAGATGACAGGGTTTGCATTAAAAAGCCACAGTGAAGGCTGGGTGTGGTGGCTCATGCCTATAATCCCAACACTTTGGGAGGCCGAGATGGGCGGATCAAGAGGTCAGGAGATTGAGACCATCCTGGCTAACATGGTGAAACCTGTCTCTACTAAAAATACAAAAAATTAGCTGGGCGTGCTGCCATGCACCTGTAATCCCAGCTACTCGGGAGGCTGAGGCAGGAGAATCACTTGAACCCAGGAGGCGGAGAGGTTGCAGTGAGTCGAGATCATGCCACTGTACTCCAGCCCGGGCAACAGAGCAAGAATCTGTCTCAAAAAAAATAAAACAAATAAAAGCGCCACAGTGAAGACAGAAAGATTCAAAAAACATTTTGAGGTTTTGCTTACAGGGCTCATTGACTGGATGTAGAGGAAAGGAAAAGATCAGGTATGCCTCTCAGGCTCGGATATTCAAAAAAACGATGTTAATGCTGCATGATTTGCATGGTTTAGGTATCTGGGCCATCACCTGCTGACTCCTCTGTCCCAACCTCCAAGTCTAGAGAGATGGATGGGCTAGGACGCTCTTCCTCTGGGCACAGTAGGGGTGGGTGGGCACTGGCAATACTGCCTATGCGACCCTCTTTTCCTTTCCATTCATTCAGTTCATTCAACCACTATTTATTAAACACCTCCTGCATGGCTAACGGTGTTTTAGGTCCTGGGAATGTAGCAGTGGGGAAACATTACCACCAAATAGCCACGGTTTTTTCAGAGTTTGTGCTCTGTGGAAGAGAGCCATTCCCCATCCCTCCTTCTCTTGGGCCCTGCTTCCTCAAACATACACTCCCCCATCTGCCATAAAGCTTTCTTTGGATTCTGTCTCTCTGAGTGCACCACCCACCCGCAGGCTCCACACTGGGCAGCCTCCACAGTCTTATGCAATCAGTTTCCCCAGGCACCCTCCATGACTCCCCTAGTCGTGGACATTTGGCTCTCATGAGTTGTTTTCAGTCTGGTCTGGTAAACCAAAGGTCAGTTACCTTGCAGATGAGGTGGGGCTGGAACAATGTATGGAACAGAGCTGAGAGACCACAGGAAGCAGAAGAAATCTGGATGAGTTCAGTGCAACCCAGGAAATCCTTCTAAAATATTATTACCTCTGTGTCCAAAAAGCCAGCCTCACTCTCATTGTCTCCTACATCTGAGCCACCAACATAATAGAGAGGATTGTTTCTTCCTAATGATTGGTACTGATCAGACCTAGTTTGTAGAATGGTCCTCTCACAGATATCTGCTCCATCCCTCTCCCCAGTCACATTAAAAACAAATCACTTTATATTTGCACAACATTTTGCAAGTTAAAACATGTGTTCACTTATTTTACAAGACCTCATTTCATCTTTAAACAACCCTGAGGAAGCAAACAGTGAGGAGACTCATATGTCATCTGAACACATAAGTGGCTTGTCTGAGGTCACAAAGTCTATATGTTCAGTGGTATTTTTACTGAAGTATATGACCCTTTTGTCCAAAGCTTTTTAAAGTGCATGTTCTCAGTAACTTTCATAACTCCATGAATATGCACATATCTGCTCTATCTGAATATGGAAAATGCCCATAATCTCAATGTATGCAGCCCACATTTGCTCTTCTCTAAGATGTATTCCTGGAAACTATCTGATAAAGTGGATCCAAGTTTCCCATAGAAAAATGCAATCTCCGAGAATTATGTTGCTAACTGGGGACCCAGTATCAGTTGAATCATAGATTCGAATCAGAGCATGTTGGAAAAGCAGTGCTGTATCAACTAGAAACTTCTCAAGTCATTTGATTTACCACTTAAAATAGTAGATAATGGAGTTTTAGAGCTGGAAGGAAACTTTGAGGTCATCTAATGCAGCTCATTTATTTTGCAGTTAAGCACTATGAGACCCACAGAAGTGAGGCAAATCCTGCAAAGTCATACGTATCTCCAAGGCAGTGAAAGAACCGAGACCCGAGGAAGCCTCTGGTTCCTGCCTGGTGCTCTTTCCACCACTCCACTCCCCTGCCTTATAAAGTCCTAATTTGACACATCCCGATTATTTGAAGGACCTCAATGTTGCTGTTGCTTTGTTTCCATTCCTGATTCGTTTTTTCAGAACTCGAGAAATAAATTATGTTCAGAGATTTTAAGCAAACTGGTTGATGAGTCTTCACAAATTATACACCTATGTAACTACCACCTTGAAATATAGAACATTTCCATCATCCCAGAGTTCCCCCATGACTCCCCAGCAGTCATTCCCCATTCCCCCACCTGACCAAAGGCAACAACTGTCCTGCTTTCTACCATGAAAGGTTTCTGTCCGCATGTAGAACTTCATATAAATGGAATCATATAGTATGTAGCCCATTCAGTCTGGGTTTCTTTCACTCAACGTGATTTTAAGATTCACCCATGTTTTTGCATTTATCAGTAGTGCATTCCTTTTAAGAATAATTATCCTTTTTCATTGCTGAGTAGTATTCTGTTGTATAGACTACATCACACTTGTTGATAAACAATTGGATTGTTTCCAGTATCGGTTATTACGAATGAAGTTGGTCAAAACTTTTTTTATAAATCTTTTTATGGACCTCTATTTCATTTCTCATACGTAAATATCTATGAAATTTCTGGGTATGAGGGTAGGTGCATATTTAATTTTATTAAGAACTGCCAAACAGTTTTTCAAAGTAGCTGTACTCTTTCACCTCCCACCAACAATTTATGAGCGTCTACTTTCTCCACATCCTCACTAACATTTGTTTTCCCAGTCTTTTTAATTGTGCCCCTTCTAGTGGGTGTGGAATGCTATTTTATTATGATTTTAATTTCTATTTCCCTGATGATTAAGACAGTTGTGGATCTTTTAATGACCAATGCTTTATTAAAAGCGCATAGGATAGTTTATAAATTTAACCAAATGAATAGCAAGCTAAAGAGTGATGGTTTTATTAGTCTCCTTAGATTAAAGTGCTTCTGCAGGGAAGTTGGGATATTCTAGTTTTCTTTTCATAACTCTCCAGGCCAAACTCAACTGGTATTTTCTTTTCTATCAACAAATTAGTTGTGGCAAGCAGAGATATTTAGAAGTATGCATTAGTGATTCTTTCTAAAGTAGCTGTTGTGCAATTAAATATTTGATGATTTCAGTAAGGACATTAGTTATAAAAATTCTAAAGAGGCAGCAATAGAGTGTAGGGGAAAGTATGGGCTTTGAAGCCACAGACAATTAGATTTGAATCCTGGCTTACCAAAAATTTACAAGTTTTCACTTTCTTGCCTATGAAATGGAGACAAGGATGCCTGTTATATGAGTTCATTACTGATGATCTAACAAGTTACTACCAGCCAGATGACTTAAAAGAAACAAATGTATTGTCTTACAGTTCCAGAATTCAGAAGTCCAAAATGGGTCCCTCTGGGATAAATTCAAGATGGTGGTGGGGCTATGCTTCTTCTGTATTTCCTTGCCTTCTCTGGCTTCCAGAGACTGCCCACACTCCTTGGCTAATGGCCCCCCCATTCCTTCTTCAAACCCAGCCATGGCAGATGGAGTCTTTCTCACCACACATCATTCTGCCTTTGCTTCCGTGGTCATGGTTCTTTTTCTGGCCCTGATTTTCCTGCCTGGTATTTTCTTCTTCTTGTCTTTCTTTTTTTTTTTTTTTTAAGACAGAGTCTCGCTCTGTCTTCCAAGGGCAGTGATGCGATCTCGGCTCACTGCAACTTCTGCCTCCTGGGTTCAGGCAATTCTCTACCTCAGTCTCTCAAGTAGCTGGGATTACAGGCACCTGCCAACATGCCCGGCTAATTTTTGTAGTTTTAGTAGAGATGGGGTTTCACCATCTTGGCCAGGCTGGTCTTGATCTCCTGACCTCGTCATCCACCCACCTCAGCCTCCCAAAGTGCTGGGATTACAGGCGTGAGCCACTGCGCCCGTCCTTGACTGCGGCACTTTCATCTGTAAGGGCACTTGTGATGACTGTGGGCCCATCTGGATAATCCAGAAAATCTTTCCATCTCAAGTTCCTTCATTTAATCATATCTGCAAAGTCCCTTTTGTCATGTAAGGTAACATATTCAGTTTCTGGGGATCAAAATGTAGATACCTTTGGGGAACATTCTTATCATTGTGTGAACCACTTTACAAGGTTGTTGTGAGGATTAAAAGTAAAGAAATATAAAAGAGCTGGCTCGTAGAGACTGTTCAAGAAACAGATACTGATATTATAAGGTGAGTGGAGCTCAGTACGCACGGCCTAACCACGGTGAGCTCAGCAACTACCGTTCCCTTCCCTTCCTCCCTTGGAAGTGTCTGGAGAACAGGGGTGTCTTGAATCTTATTTTCTTGCCAGTCTTTCCTCTGTTTACATCAGTATGGCAGCACTGGCAGAGGACAGAGGTCCAGATGGGGAGTAGCAGAGTTCCAGAGAAGGAGGAGAAAAGCAGTCACTCTTTTAGCTTGGCGATGATGATGAACAGTGAAGGGCGTGCCAGGCATGAGCATGTCCTCCTGAGGGTACACCTGACCATGGCAAAAGCAACCAAACAGCCTTCCTCTGACTTAAGGCCCAACCTGCAGACTTGCAGGACCCCTAACCCTCACCCTGACCCCCACCCTCACAGGAACCTTCTGATCCCAGCAGGGTCCTGGGGCAATGAACAAATTCTCCCTGCTTGCACTGCAGAATGCACCTTTCTTTTTTTTTTTTTTTGAGAAGGAGTTTTGCTATTGTTGCCCAGGCTGGGGTGCAATGGTGCAATCTTGGCTCAACACAACCTCCACCTCCCAAGTTGAAGCAATTCTCCTGCCTCAGCCTCCTGGGTAGCTGGGATTACAGGCATGCACCACCACGCCCGGCCAATTTTGTTTTTGGGTTTTTTTTGTTTTGAGATGGAGTCTTGCTCTGTTGCCCAGGCTGGAGTGCAGTGGCACAATCTCAGCTCGCTGCAACCTCCGTCTCCCGGGTTCAAGCAATCCTCCTACCTCAGCCTCCCAAGTAGCTGGGATTATAGTCGTGAGCCACCACAGCTGGCCCAGAATCCACTTTTCTAACTGCTGCTCCCCGAAAGTCGGTCCCACCTGTGCTCTCCCTCTCATGCAAGGCAACTTCCCTCCTCCTCTGCCGACATGCTGAGAGCCCCAGAGGAGCCTGTGACACGGTGGCCAAGTCCTGAGCCCAGCCACAGTCAGACCCCTGCACACCTAACCCTCTCCAGGCCGCCACCTCTGTTACCTGCTCTGGGCACCAGGTGATACCTTTACCACCACGGCCCCTATGCTAGTTCTGCAGGACTGTGGGACCTGGCCTGGCCTCATCTTGATCAAAGTCGCCAAAGCCAGGCCTCATGATTGTCCCCCTCCTCCACCTGCTCCGACCACACTGCACAATACTCAAGGTGCCATTTGCATCCTAGTGGCTGTATTGTGCATATTTATTAAAACCACTTTCCAATAGATGACAGTTTAGAGCTCTTTCTAATTCACAACAAGATGCCATCAGGGGTAGCAGCAGGGTCCCAGCCAAGGAGGGTGGTGTGAGAGCTTACTACCTCTCTCCTGGAATGTGTGAAGCTGAGTCAGCCTTGAGGACACATGCTGTCTACTCCCGATGTCATCTCAAACACAGGGGACTCAGGGAGAAGGTGCAAACACTGACCAGCACAAAGATGCCCAGCATCCTTCCCACAAAGGAAGGAAATGCCCCTGCTGTGCTGTCCCTGCCCCCAAGTCACTGTCCCTGCTTTTTGTCCCTTGCATGGCACCTGCTGGAGAAGTTCTCTCACTGGGCCACATGAGGGAAGAAACCTCCCAGGCCCTTGCCTGTCCTGCCCCCGTCACCGATTGGGATCAGGGATTGGTGTCATTTTCTAGATAGTAAAAGATCCTTTTCTGGCTCCATGACTTCAGAAGGCACTGCAGTCAAGGGGAGCCCTCACAGCCCTCACAGGGTCTGCTGCATGGCCTTAAATGTAATCAGAGTGACATAGGAGGCATGAGAAAGCTCAGACCGCGTTTTTGTTTTGTTTTGTTTTGTTTTGTTTTGCGAAGGAGTCTTGCTCTGTTGCCCAGACTGGAGTGCAGTGGTGCAATCTTGGTTCACTGCAACCTCTGCCTCCTGGGTGCAAGCAATTCTCCTGCCTCAGCCTCCTGAGTATCTGGGACTATAGGCGTGTGCCACCATGTCCGGCTAATTTTATTGTATTTTTAGTAGAGATGGGGGTTTCACCACGTTGACCAGGCTGGTCTTGAACTCCTGGCCTCAAGTGCTCTGTCCACCTCTGCCTCCCGAAGTGTTGTGATTTCAGGCGTGAGCCGCCGCGCCCAGCCTGCTTGTCTCTATAGACTGAGTCCCACTGAGCAAAGACTGTGAAATATTCAAGCGCGCAGCCCGGAGCACTGTGACAGCTTAACTGTCAGTCACCATCCCAAGGAGGCTGTGCTGTGTGGTGTGGCAGGGAGCCACCGACCATGAAGGCTCGGGCCACCAGGAGAATGGTGAGACTGTCACCTCAGAGAACAAGTTGTCAGTTGCTCATTAGGTCAATTAGTAACCACGTGGATCTGTGGAACAGGTGACGGCAGAGAGAGACGATTTCTGTGAAGAATGCGGTCTGTGGGGAATGAGCTGGTTAGTGACTGTCAAAGACGTTAATGATGACGTTTCCAACTGCCATGAGCAGCAACTCAGCAAACAGCAAAGAGATTCCTGTAATGGAGAAACCTTCCAGACTCCCTTCCCTCTTTCTCTCAAGACTTTGACTTGATGAAGGTGTGGATGTGCTCACAAATATGTACGCACAAACACACGCTCAGCGCCAGTGGGGATCCTATGAGATCCTTCGGTCTTCTTATGTCCTAGACTGTGTTGTCAGAGAGCAGGTTTAGGAAGATATCCCATTTCTTAGGGGGGTTTTGGATATGGAATAAGTCTCAGTTATAGTTTGAATCATACATTGTTCTCTGGAAAGATTAATAGCTATAACAGTGATATAGAAAAGAAGTATGCTAATAATATAATGATATAATAATATCTTCTGACTTTATGTACTTTAAAATCTTCCCCATACATTATCCCATATGAAGCTATCAATATAAGGGGACTGTGAAGACAAACAAGTAAAAAGCAATGGCAAAGTGCTTTGTAAATAATTAAATACCACCCATTCATCCTGGTAGTGTTCTAAAGCAAAATAGCCTTAGGTGATTTTAAGAGCTTGCACCATAAATAAGCCACCATAAAAATCTGTTAGCATCAGTCTCCCCCACCCCTAAATTGTTGTTCTGTCCCTAAAAAATGTTGCTGTGCTAAACTTAAAGGAGTTAAGCAAAGGTTTCAAAGCAAGTGGATAAAAAAGGCTTAGAAAAGGTTCTTAAGGCAGGAACAAAGAGTGCAATATTAACATTTAATGGCACCAACTACTTCACAAAGTCATTTCGTGACATTGGTTTTTTGGGGTTTTTTTCTTGACCTTTTAGCCAATATGCAGACTCATGCTTCTCCTGGGGAGACCCCCTCCCCCCACACCTCATATCATCTCATCCCCTGGTAGGAAACTGTACCCAAGAGATAGTCCCCCTATCCTTTTAACAACTATGACAATTGGCACACAATCCAAAAGGTTGAAAACCACCTACATTTTTATTTACTTGTTTTCCAAAAGAACAAGCCAGGTTCAGCAGTTAATTTTTGCTGCCTGCCTTCGGGCTGAGTTAATCCCACCTTACCTCACAGTTACAAATTTGCAGATTAGTGGTTGACTCTCTCTTTAAACAAGGAGAGGCAGCTTGCACTTTTTGTCACTTTGTTTTCTGGCTTATTTGATACTGCCTAAAGCAACTGATGGTTATATAACAAGAAGCAGGTTTTCCCTCTCCCAAAGACTGTCAGATCCTGAGATAGGAAATGGGATCCGGTTCTAGGGTGAGAAGAGAGAAAGGGATCCGATCCCTCTACTGTTAACCTCCAGATGCATAGTTTGGGGGAGGGGCGGTTCCTTAGTACTCCCTGGGGTGCAGCTAGAAACCTTTTGTGCATCCAGCTCCCCCAGCCCTGAGGGGGTGTCTCGGGGTAAAGGACTCCTTTAAAGGGGCTTATACTCGAAGAATTATGTCATTAGATGGTTATAGTGTTGGCCTGGAGCACCCATCCCTGAGCCAAGGGACAGAGAATTCCTTTTCTGTGTGACGTAGTGGTGGAAGATCAATGGCAGACCAGTGACTGTGATCTTACCAGCGGTTCTAGGTCATCAAACCTTTTATGTGGATGGGCAGAGATCTTATCAGATTACAAGGTTACAAGTTATCAGTGGAGACATCTCTGCCCAGGGCACCACAGGTGACCTCACAATGGATAGAAAGAGGATACCAGATGGCCCATATTTCATTATGGCTTCATGGGGGTGCTGGGGAGAATGGTGAAAAGTCTCTTGTAAGGATCAATTTGCCCCTGGAAGGAAGCTTTGAAAATAATTGGGGTGATAGTTTAGAAAAATGGCTAGTGAGCTTGGAAATCAAAACAATGTGGTTGTGAATTTCTAAGAAAGTAATTTTGAATTGTTTTCAATTGACTAGGAACAAGAACTAAATATTTAAATGCAATACATTCAATGGATGTTTTTTGAGAATGCTTTTGTAAGATGATGTTGTAACTGTTGGTGTTGGTTTCTTGTTGAAAGTGTTAGACTGAGAAGACTGGAATGTTGGAAGCATCTGCATGTAGGTGATGAGAGTATGTGGAAATATGTGAAAGTGATTGGCTGCCTTTGGAGCACAGGTCCCCAACCCTGGGGCCACAAACTGGTATCAGTCCGGTCCATGGCCTGTTAGTAACCTGGCTGGACAGCAGGTGAGCTGCAGGTGAGCGAGCGAGCAAAGCTTCATTTGTATTTACAGCCATTCCCCATTGCTCGAATTACTGCCTAAGCTCCGCCTCCTGCCAGATCAGTGGCAGCATTCGATTCTCATAGGAGCACGAACCCTGTTATGAACTGCACATGCAAGGAATCTAGATTGCAACCTCTTTATGAGAATCTAATGCCTGATGATCTGTCACTGTCAACCTGAGACTGGACCACCCAGTTGCAGGGAAATAAGCTCAGGGCTCCACTGATTCTATATTATGGTGAATTGTATAATTATTTCACTATATATTACAGTGTAATAATAATAGAAATAAAGTGCATAATAAACATAATGTGTTTGAATCATCCGGAAACCATCCCCCCATCCCTGGTCCATGGAAAAATTGTCTTCCACAAAACTGGTTCCTGGCGCCAAAAGGTTTGGGGACTGCTGCTTTAGAGGCTCAGGAACGATATTCCTGGTCATTACCAGGTAATGCTCTGTTTAACGCTCAGTAACACGGAAAGCAGGTCAGAATATGCTGAGAAAGTCTTAACTCCCGTTCCTGGAGTCTATCACCAGCCGCAGCCAGCTATCACCAAAAGAAATATTGCCTTTTCATTCATTCATTCCTACTGACTGTCCTTTATATCTCAGCTATTGATCAGGTGCTGGGGATATAGCATTCATCAAAGTCTTGTCCTTATGAAACATATATTTATAGCAGAAGAAAAACAACAAACAAATATGTGAACATACAGCCTAATGTCAGGTTGTGATAGGTGCCATAAAGATAAATAAAGCAGGGCTGGGCACGGTGGCTCCTGCCTGTAATGCCTGCACTTTGGGAGGCCGAGGCAGGTGGACCATGAGGTCAGGAGATCAAGACCATCCTGGATAACATGGTGGTTATCCAGGATAACCACCGTGGTAGGTTTAAAATGTATCTCACACTTTAAATTTGAAAACAAAGCAAAGTGCAGACATCAAGTAGAAGTTACACTACAAGGAACAGGCAGGTCAGCCAGGTGTAGAAGATAAATGGTCAAAATATGATATGAAGAAGAAAACTAAGAAAGTACATATAGCAATTCAATCTCTACCAGGTTTTCTAAATAAACATTGGAATTTAATTGAATTAAAAATAACCTCTCATAATGGAATATGGCATGGGCCAGTTTTTCTGTTAATATAATGTTTCTGACAATGTGGACAGTGGCCTGGCTAATGAATGGACAGGGAAAGTGGAAGGAGCTGCTTCAGTTCAACACTGGAGACATGGTGTGGAGAACAATGCAAGGATAGTTATCCCAAATCTGTGAGGATCTACACTGCTTGGCAAGGCGGAGCTGTGTAAGTGTGTGATTGTGGAGTGCACAGTGGCCTCTATAATAAAAGACCTAATGACAAAAGGAGAAGTAAATGTAAGAAACGCTTAAACAGTGTGTCTACAAGTGTTGATAGGCACTGTGTAGGAACACCATGTCAAAGTCATAGTGAGAATCACCAGGAATCACAGGGAACCAGACTGGCCTTGCTGATGCCATTGGCGCTCTTAGTTCTACCAAGGCATTTCTTGGTAGATTCTCCTAGAGGAATGGAAGTCATCCTCAAGCTTCAAATTGACCTGCTTCATGAATGTGAAGGAATAATACATGGTTACGCAGTTTATCCCGTTACCACTAACTTTTTTCTTTTGTCTCACTGTATAGCCCAGGCTGCAGAGCAGGGGCAGGATCACACCCGAGTAGCTGGGACTACAGGCATGTGCCACCAAGCCCGTTTTTTTTGAAGGATCCTTGCTCGGTCTCCTAGTCTGGAATGCAGTGGCATGATCTCAGCTCACTGCAACCTCAGTCTTCCGGGTTCAAGCAATTCTCCTGGCTCGGCCTCCCAAGTAACTGGGATTATAGGTGTGTGCCCCCATATTTGGCTAATTTTTGCTTTTTTAGTGGAGATGGGGTTTTGCCATGTTGGCCAGGCTGGTCTCAAACTCCTAACCTCAGCTGATCCATCCGCTTCAGCCTCCCAAAGTGCTGGGATCATAGGCGTGAGCCACCATGCCTGGTCAATTTTTTTGTAGAGATGGGGTCTCCCTGTGTAGCCCAGACTGGTCTCAAACACCTGGGCTCAAGTGATCCTCCCGCCTCGGCCTCCCAAAGTGCTGAGATTACAGGCATGAGCCATGGTGCCCAGCACTTTTTTCTTTTGGACTATGACTCTCACATGATTTTCACCACCACAGGTGGGGGTCCTCTGAGATAGTCTGTGTGTTATCTCCACAGGGTGATAGGCTGTGTTCTGGAAGGATGTTCAGGACTTGAATTTCAGTTTTTAGTCACTCTCACTGGATACCCAAACCAGCCTAGTTGGACAAGGAGATTACAAACACACTCCTTAGAACGACGGAGACTCATGCTCAACTTAAAATAATTGGGTAGTGAGGGCACCTAGGTATGTGCCATCAATGGTAACCTAAAGTGTTAATAATTACAAAATGAAAATATAAAAATAAGAAAATTAATAGATTGAGGCAGAATCTCAATGGGAATGGGACATGATATCTGCCTGATGGCGTCGCTTTTGTGCAATCGAGGGTATTTCAAAGAAGCTGTGTGTTTGAGATCAATTATCGTGATACTGAATAACTCTAAGAGCCGCCAAAGAAGCCTTGTGTATTTAAGAAGTTCTGTAACAAATCTTTTTAACTGAAAAAGTAAGGATGGAAACTTCTGTTTCGAGAAGATCATGGGGTTGAATGATGTTGTGCTTAAAGGACGGCATCGCCACTTGTATCTAACACTAAGGAACAAAACACAAACTCAGTAATCAGGTATCCTACTTGTTGTTCTACTGTTTACATTATGTACAATTTCCAACGAGATAAGATAATGAAAAGTGAAGATGCCTAAACTGATTTGTGTTTAATTCAGCACACAGCTCAATCTACCAACGAAGTGTTTTTATTTGGCATTTGCAAACAATATCATTTAGATGGCACCACCAAAGCAGCTTCCATGTTGCAACTTGAACATCATTAAAGAGACCACAATTTTATTTTAGGAGTCAATTAGGTATCCACTTAAGGTAGGCATTAAGCATTCCTAATTCTAATTAATTGATTCTAAATGATCATTTTTTAAAGCACAAACTTTTTGGTCCTGTAAAAAATATGGTGGTTAATTGTGGCTTTAAAAAGCTGGACTACATTTTAGTGTTCAAAGTAAAAGTTAAATATTTTGTAAAATGATAGTAATGACCAAAAAAATGAAACTACATTTATGGTTTAGTGCCTCTATAATCTTGTTTATATCACCAAATACAAGTCACAACTGTCAAAAACAGCTTCCAGCTGCCAAATTGTTGGACATTATGCTTGAGGAATAGGGGAAAGGAACACTTTTTGCATTATTCTGGCTTTTGTCTCTGATAAGAAAGTGGAAACTTTGACAAAATGTGAGTTGCAGTATTTTAATACAGAAAACAACTGCTTAAAATAATTAAGAAACAAAACCACTCAAAACAAAACAAAACAAAAATTAGCTGGGCACGATGGTGCGCCCTTGTAATCCCAGTTACTCAGGAGACTGAGACAGGAGAATCCCTTGAACCCGGGAGGCAGAGGTTGAAGTTAGCCGAGATAACACCACTGCACTTCAGGCTGGGTGACAGAGTGAGACTCCATCTCAAATAACAACAACAACAACAACAACAACAACAACAACAACCAAAAACGCATTTTGAAGCTGGAGCCAATAGGAGTTGCTGTTGGACTGGATTTGGGGATGGAGTTTGAGAGAAAACTCTGAGATGGCTCCACAGTGTTTGGTCTGAGCAACCGGGTGAATAGGAACACTATTTCCTGAAATGGGTGAGACTCAAGGAGGAACAGGTTTTGAGGGCAAAAGTAAGAGTTAGATTGCTGATAGGCTAAATTCGAAACACCTGTTAGACCACCACGTGGCGATGTCAAACAGGCAGCTGGATGTGGAGGCTGGAATGGAGGAGGAAGGTCAGGGATGAGACATTAATTTGGGAGTCACAGTACATACACGGTAGAAAGTCACAGGGCTGGATGAGGTCACTTAGGGCTTGGCCATGCCTAGAGACAACGGTTCAGTCCTGAAGCGCCCACTGCAAGAGATCATGAGGGTGAGGAGGATGCAGCCAGGACTAAGAAGGAGAGCCCAGGGAGGCCACAGGTAAGTCAGCAGCGTGCAGCCAGATGAGATGGTTTCAGAAGGAAGATATGGCCAACCGTGGCAATGACAAAATGACAATCAATATGGATGAGGACTGTGATCAACTGAGCATTGGATCTGGTAACAAGTGTTTTTCAAAGGACATAAAAGCCTGATTGGAAAGCAAATGGGAGGAGAGGATGTGGGGATAGTGGGAATAGTCAACACTTGAACTCTTCTGTGAATACAGGCTGACAAATCAGGCAGAAACTGGAGGTGATGTAGAGTCAAAGGAAGACCCTTTTGCAAATGGGAAATATTGTAGCATGTTTTGCTTGCCTATGGGAAGGAGTCATTAGAATCGAAAAAAGGGATGATGCAAGACAGTCAAAGAAAATTTCAGAACAAATAACCCAGTGTGTCAAAGCTCTTGGATCCCAGCATGGGTGCTCCCCAATCTTCCCCATCTGCTTCATGAAAACCTGGGATATACAAAATTGTAGGTAAGGGTCCGAGATTAGAGCAGGTAGGTGGCCACAACAGGCAAAGCATGTATTCAAGTGTCCAAGTTTCTCTTGTAAATTATTACCTTAGTACATCGTGACATTTAGCGACAGGATTTTAGATTTAATTCTTGTTTACGTTCTTCAATCCGTCCCTTAAACAAAAAACAAACAAAAAATGGGCCGGTCGCAGTGGCTCACACTTGTAATCTCAGTACTTTGGGAGGCTGAGGTGGGTGGATCACTTAATGCCATGAGTTCAAGACCAACCTGGCCAACATGGCGAAACCCCGTCTCTACTAAAAATACAAAAATTAACCGGGCGTGGTGGTGTGCACCTGTAATCCCAGCTACTTGGGAGACTAAGGCAGGAGAATCGTTTGAACCTGGGAGGCAGAGGTTTCAGTGAGCCAAGATTGCAACACTGCACTTCAGCCTGGGTGACAGTGAGACTCCGTCTTAAAAAAGAACAACAACAAAAAAATCGAAAACAGAAAAAGAATTGAAGTGGACAAGGGTCAGGTGGATAACTTAGCTTTCAATAGCGACACCTAGTGGCAGTGATCAGCAGTAGCTGAAAAGAATTGAATTCCTGACAGCCTGGGTTGGTTTTTTCCTTCCTCTTTTTTCTCCCGTCAGGAGATAGTATCCAGGACCCACCCCTCTTGTACTGAATAAACATCCCTAATGGTGCTTGGAGTCATCTGAGGAGGGAGGTTCCCAAAGAGGGGGGTGAAAAAACCAATTTTCCTGGTGGACTGGATGTGGGCCCCGAGTCATAATTTAAATTGAGTCAGAAGGATAAACTGAATTCATCTTCAGAGCTGAATCGCTCTTCTGGTAATCTGGAGGGTTGGGTTCTCCCCTGACCTGAATTTTCCGAGGAGCGACACAATTCTTTTGCTATACGAATTCAGACGGAGGTCAGAATGAACTCTGGCCAACAGCGTCTCATCTTATGACTTTAAATAATGGGCAGTAGCAGATGTTCACTTTCAACGATTTTGGCTGGCTCTTAATTTATAGCCGTTCCCAAGACCCATAAAGAGGTGCCACAGTCGAGGCCGTGCGCGGCGGCTCACGCCTGCAATCCCAGCACCTTGGCAGGCTGAGGCGGGTGGATCACCTGAGATCAGGAGTTCAAGACCAGCCTGGCCAACATGGCAAAATCCCGACTCTACTAAAAATACAAAAATTAGCTGGGCATGGTGGTGTGCGCCTGTAATCCCAGCTACTCAGGAGGCTGAGGCAGGAGAATCGCTTGAACCCTGGAGGTGGAGGTTGCAGTGAGCCAAGATCGCACCCTTGCACTCCAGCCTGGGTGACAGAGGGAGGACTCTGTCTCAAAAAAAAAAAAAGAGGAGCCACAGTCAATTTTAAAGGTGCCTCTAAATTTCGCCTTTTCTGACAATAGCTTGATGCTACAGAGGATTCTCAAAAATCTACAATTCCCCAGATGCGACAACTAATCCAATCCCATTAGTGTCAGGCACATCATATTCTCAGTCTTTATTTTAAAAAATGAATAGAATAAACTGTACAAATAGATGAAAACATCCAAAATAATAGAGGAGGAATCTCACACAGCTGAAAAAACAGTTTCTTTCTTGAAGTATTATCATAATATCATGAAACATTTTCATACATATGAGAATATTACAGTGATGAGAAGATAAATAGGCCGGGTGCAGTGGCTCATACCTGTAATCCCAGCATTTTGGGAGGCTGAGGCAGGCAGATTGCTTAAGCCCAGGAGTTCAAGACCAGCCTGGACAACATGGCAAAATCCCATCTCTACAAAAAAATTCAAAAAAATGAGGTGGGCATGGTGGTGTGCACCTGTTGTCCCAGCTACTTGGGAGGCTGAGGCAGGAGGATCACCTGAGTCCAGGAGGTCGAGGCTACAGTGAGCCAAGATCGCACCACTGCACTCCAGCCTGGGAAATGGAAGTGAGATCCTGTCTCAAAACAAAAAGAAGAGAATAAAGCTCATAGACTTGCAAATCAATTTTCCAGTTGGATTCTGATACAAATAAAGCATGAAGAAAAGTGCGAGTAAACTTCTAGATTTGCAGTAGTTTGGATTTGTGTTTGTGAAAATGGAATTATTTCTATCCAAATTCCAACCTGGTATGTAGTTTTATATTAGCTTTATTCTTGACTTGTTTAATATACAGGGAAAAATGTGTTCTTCCCTTTGGAAACTGTGCATTGTCTAGACTCTACAGGACACCCCTCTGAGGGTTATCTGATTTCAAGTCTGTGGAAGCCATTCTGGAACCCTGTACATTATAGATTATTGGGAGCAACACAGAATAATTCTTTTTCTTTCTTTTTTTCTTTTTTTTTTTGAGATGGAGTCTCACTCTGTGGCCCAGGCTGGAATGCAGTGGCATGATCTCCACTCACTGCAAGCTCCGCCTCTTGGGTTCACACCATTCTCCTGCCTCAGCCTCCCGTGTAGCTGGGACTACAGGCACCTGCCACTGCGCCCAGCTAATTTTTGTATTTTTAGTAGAGATGGGGTTTCACCGTGTTAGCCAGGATGGTCTCGATCTGCTGACCTCGTGATCCGCCCGTCTCGGCCTCCCAAAGTGCTGGGATTACAGGCATGAGCCACCGCGCCCGGCAACAGAGAATAATTCTTATCTACAGACAAGCAAATCCTGTCCTGTATAGTAGAGGTTCAACTGGCTTCCTTCTTCCACAGAGGAAGAGGACACTTTTACTTCCATCTGAACAGTCATTTCAAGATTCCTGATCTGTAAATATGTCTCTTTGTCAACGTCTCCCTTAAACTGGTTACAATCTCTGTACCAGTTTCCCCACTAATATACAGTTTAATTTTTACATATGAATTTATGTTGTGATTCTATCCTACTTCTATTTTATATTGCCTCACTATATATATATATACACACATATATACAGTGGATGACAGAGCAAGACTCTGTCTCAAAAAAAAATTATTTATATATATGTGTGTATATAATTTTTTTTTGAGACAGAGTCTTGCTCTATCACCCAGGCTGGAGTGCAGTGGCACGATCTCAGCTCACTGCAACCTCTCCCTCCCAGGTTCAAGTGATTTTCCTGCCTCAACTTCCCAAGTAGCTGGGATTACAAGCATGTGCCACCATGCCTGGCTAATTTTTGTACTTTTAGTAGAGACGGTTTCACCATGTTGGCCAAGCTGGTCTCGAACTCCTAGCCTCAAGTGATTCCCCCTGCCTCAGCCCTCCTAAAGTGCTGGGATTACAGGCGTGAGCCACCGTGGCCGGCCCGTCTCACTATATTTTACATAGCTTTTAAGTTGCCTTGAACTTCCCGAAATAAGTTGAGGTATAAATGAGTAAATATCCAGCACTTAATAATCAAAATGTCTAGGCAATCTCTGAGGTTCTCACATTGATATTCTATAATATTCTATGCATCTGGGAATAGGTAGGTCAAAAGTAAAGCTTCTTGTCTCATACTTTTTTGAAAATTGTGGTAAAATACACATAACAAAGTTTGCCATTTTAATCCTTTTTAAGGTATACACTTTTTAGAAAGGTATAACATGAGAGCTCCTTGAGAATATACAACTGACCCGAGAAAACTCGATGTCTTAGCCATGTACGAAGTGTGGAATTTGACCCACCTGGGCCTTTGTTTGTTGTTGGGTCTTCACCAGCTAGCCCGTTTTCACGATTTGGAGCAAAGCGCATTCATAATATGCCCTACTTGTGTAGACAGCATGGATTACCCCACTTCCTACTGTCACTCCTGGTAACTACAAATTCTTGATTGAAGTAAATTTTTGAAAAGGAAATTCGGTAATGAAATTCCTTGTAATTCTCATGCTACCTGTGATTACAGTTAAGCAGGGAAGAAAAACAAAGTCATTCCACTTAACACACAAGACTCGTGATATATGCTGACTTTGACAGTCTTTGATTTAGGAAGTTGGGGAAAAAGGAGAAGAAACCAGTTTGAAATTGGCTAGGGTTTTTATTCATTTATATAACTCAAGACAGAAAAAAGTCTGAGTGGTTTTATAAGAGAGTTTACAGAGGTTGCTCACTTTTTCAGTCAAAAGGAATGAAAAAGTTGCTTTCTTTCTATTTATTTAGTATTTAAATGGCCCACCAGTGGTAAACACAAGGCTGCTCTTGGCTGCAGGCAACCAGGCTGGGGAGCTTGGCCACTTCGAACTCTGAGTTCCCTTGGATCGCAGAGGGCATCAATTTATCAGCACATTTGTAACCATTCACAGCAAGTGAGTCAGGAAGCCCTGTTTTGGCTGTGCAGTGTGGTTGAGAGCACAGACTTTAGAGTGTTCAGATTTATAGAATACTATTTTTTCCCTTCCTGCTGCTCAACTGTGAAGCCAATGCCACTTTTTTTTTTTTTTTTTTTTTTTTTTGAGATGGAGTCTTCCTCTGTCACCAGGCTGGAGTGCAGTGGCGTGATCTCGGCTCACTGCAACCTCCGCCTCCCAGGTTCAAGTGATTCTCCTGCCTCAACCTCCCAAGTAGCTGAGATTACAGGCGCCTGCCACCACGCCTGGTTAATTTTTGTATTTTTAGTAGAGACAGTGCTTCACCATGTTGGCCACGATGGTCTCGATCTCTTGACCTCGTGATCTGTCTGCCTTGGCCTCCTGAAGTGTTGGGATTACAGGCGTGAGCCACTGCACCTGGCTGATATCACATATTTTTGGTCTTTCTTACGGCAGTACCCTTCTTCATGGCACCACACCTGGCTAATATGGTATCATTTTTTGCATTATTAGAGTAGATTCAACTACTATAATAAACAGAACCAAGATGTAACAGCTAAAAAAAGAGAAAAAAATCGAGTTTCTGATGCTTATATCAGTCCAGGAAGATATTCCAGCATGGTGAGGCTCTCCTCCATGGATGACTAAAGGACTCAGGTTCTTCCATCTGCTGGCTCTATTACTGGGTCCTGATCAACAGTGCAACTGTCTAAAATGTCTTCTGCACAGCACCAGGGTTATCTTCTTTAGGCATACTTTGATTATAAACTATACAGAATATTTATGAACGATACAGAATATTCAGCAGGGATTTCAGAAATATGGAGGCTACATAATAATATAGAAAATGTTCATGATAAGAGGATAATATTATGGGTGCTTTTTTCTTCAAAATGTTTTTTTCCAATCAAATCAGAAAAATTAAAATTAGCATCAAACAAAGGTGAGCTTGTAAGAATACATTGAGACATCTTTTCAGATTAAGTTCAGAAGTCCTCTTTTTTATCTTGTATGAAATTATATACCAAATGATTAATTTAAAAATTAGAATGACCATGAACTTGCCCTATGCTGTATATTGTACTTGGTGCTATGAATGCAGAAATATTAAGACAGAGTCCTCAGCCTAAATGAGTTTAATAAGGAAACCTGTTAGCTTACTCAGATTTTCCAAGTTTGATTAATGAGGAACAATTTTCACATAGAGAAAAGTTGTCAAAACTTCCAAGTGTCCACTTCACTCACTTACCTCCCAACTAACCTTTTCCTAAGAGAGATTCCTAGCTTCACCCCACATTGGGGTGAAGACACATTGAGGACAGAGACCTCCCTGATCTATCTCTAATGCTTTGGCCCCATCATAGGTACAATGAATCCCTGAATTCCATGACAAGCCTGGTGGCACCTAGCTGGAACAAACACAGAAAGAAATGTACAACTAGATCAGACAGAAGAATACAGCTTACTCATCTTCCCCTTTTTCCTACAACAGGTTAGCTTCCCTAGTCTGTCCTGTTTGGCAGTGTAGAGGATCATTTTTCCTTCTGACAGCACTTGTAAGTTCAGGGGGTCCCCAAGACTATCCTCGGATTTGACAATTCACTGGAAGGACTCACAGAATGCACCTAAAGCTGTTATGCCCACTATTTTGGTTTACTATGGTGAAAAGATACAGATTAGAATCAGTGAAAAGAAGAGACACACGGGGCAGAGTCCAGGTGTATCAGTCTGTTCTCACGCTGCTAATAAAGACATACCTGAAAGTGGGTAATTTATAAAGAAAAAGAGGTTCAATGGAGTTACGGTTCCACATGGCTCGGAAGGCCTCACAATCATGGAGGAAGGTGAAGGAGGAGCAAAGCCACACCTTACATGGAGGCAGGAAAGAGTGTGTAGGGGAAATGCCCTTTATAAAACCATCAGATCTCATGAGACTTATTCACTATCACGAGAACAGCACGGAAAAAACCCACCCTCATCATTCAATTACCTCCTACTTGGTCTTTCCTAGGACACGTGGGGATTATGGGAGCTATGATTCAAGATGAGATTTGGGTGGGGTCACAGCCAAACCGTATCACCCAGAAAGTTTCAAACATAGAGCTCCCAGTTGTCTACTCTCAGTGGAGTCATGGACATCAGTACCTTTCCTGGCAATGATGTTTGAACTATACACGGAGTGTTGCCAACCAGGGAAGCTCACCTGAGTCTTCATGTCCAGAGTTCTTATTGGGGCTCGATCACACAGACAGTGTGTCACAGACTAAAGGGTGCCCTTTATTTTCCAGCCCCTCTGGAGGTAGAACAGATACCAGATGGCCCATAGTCCCTGCCATAAATCACATTGTTAGACTCTCTGATGTGACTCAAGTCTCCCAGGTAAACAAAAACACCCGTTTTCAAAAAATATTTCTAATTTGAGACAGGGTCTCTCTCTGTTACCCAGGCTAGAGTGCAGTGGCACGTTCTCAGCTCACTGCAACCTACACCTCCTGAGCTCAAGTAATCCTCCCACCTCAGCCTCCAGAATAGCTGAGACCACAGGCACGTGCCACCACACCCAGATATTTTTAAACACTCTTATCAGGTAGGGCCCACTGCTCTCCCACTCGTAGGAAAATCCTTCCTCTGCCTCTGTTTGTCCACCTCAGTCATTAGGCTCCCACTTCTCTGTCTGGGGAATTTATATGTGTTCAGACTGTTAAATTGCAGATTTTCACAGGTAATGAGTGGCCTGTGCTGAAAGGTTGTCTTAGTCCAAATTTCCAAGAAGCAGAGCCTAAGACAAAAGCTTGCAGGAAAATGGCTTATTTTTCGTGTGAAGTGAGGCACAGAGGTGTGTGATATGGGGAACAGGACACGAGCAGCTCCAGGAAGTTTGTTCCCAGCCTCTTTTCTGCCCTGTGATAGCAGCGTCTCTTCTACCTTCCACCTTTGTGTTAAATATTTCTCATTTCTCCCCTGGGTTTCTGAGTTATTCTCTCTTTCCTTCCCCAAGCCATTTTAATCTGGTCCCCTGGAAGTAAGAATCTTGCCCTGCAACTTTCTCTTCAAAAAATGAATCTTTTTCTAGTACTGACTGGCAGATATTTTGAATTTTATATCTGCCCCATTGTGGGCTTGTTCTAGGGAAACAAATGAGGCAGAAGAGGGAAAAGGAATGGAATGCAGGCCGGGCGCGGTGGCTCACGCTTGTAATTCCAGCACTTTGGGAGGCCAAGGCAGGCGGATCACTTGAGGTCAGGAGTTTGAAACCAGCCTGGATAATATGGCAAAACCCTGTCTCTACTAAAACTACAAAAAATTACCTGGGCATGGTGGTGTATGCCTGTAATCCCAGCTATTCAGGAGGCTGAGGCGGGAGAATCGCTTGAACCCAGGAGGTGGAGGTCGCAGTGAACCAAGATCACACCACTGTACTCCAGTCTGGGTGACAGAGTGAGATTCTGTCTCAAAAAAAAAAAAAAAAAAAAAAAAAAGAGGAATGGAAATATAGAGCTAAACATCCACGAAGCAGAGACTAGGGAGCCACAGAAAGCTCTTGTATAGGGAATGAATGATTAGCTGTGTGACTCCCTGAACAAGTTGTTTTAATTCCTGGACCTTCACTTTCTCATTTCTATATTAATGGGTTGAGTTCTCTAATCTATAAAGACTCTCTTGGGCCTAA